>NC_134353.1:67603729-67743729 GCF_048569485.1 Anomaloglossus baeobatrachus | reverse complement strand
GATCCAGAGAAGTAATCCAATTACCAGATGTGGAGTTGGGAAGGAATTCTTCCCGTAATATGGGGCAACTAACATCTGCCTCATGGGGGTTTTGCCTCCTCTGGATCACCGTGCTAAGCTTTAGGTTGAACTTGTTGGACCTACGTCAACCTTAACACTAGAAGTCCCAGAGAGGGGTCATTTAACATTTCTACCATTGGAGCCCTATGGAGCTCGAAATTTGTGGGACTTCTAGTGTTAAACACTATGAAGCCAAACTGTGAGCGACTTCCTGAGGAACGAGCGTGGAACGTCTTAAATGCTTCACTGTTTCAGAGCCCTGAAGAAGTTCAAAGACGGAGTTTGGAGAATTACCGCTCAGTTTCAAAAACACAACAAAAAGACTCCGTGTGAACACACCCCAAAGAGGTTTTGCAAGATGCACTCACACAAGTGGAAGACTTCTCCCATGGATGTTTTTTTGGGGGGATCGGGGTGATGGGATATATTTAACCAAGAAATGCAGTCGTGGAAACCCAGTACTCAGTCCAGAAAAGACAAAGTCGGGTTTAAGCTAGTACTTTATGCGATGCCATCTTGTGTCTCCAAACGTAAAGTTCTTCCATTTCTTAGGCGGCTTTCACACTACGTTTTTTTATCATGCGTCCTGAACGTTTTTTTAACGCAAAAACGGATCCAGTGCAAATGCGTTTTCATTTCAATGCATTTGCAATGGACTCGCGTCAACATGCGTTAACATGCGTCAACATGCGTTCACCTGCGTTTGCGTGCGTTATAGTGAGGATCCAGCGAGTTGCAGTTTTTTAACTTTTTTCAAAAACGCTACTTGTAGCGTTTTTGAGCTGCGTCCAAATACTGCAAATTGCTGGATCCTGACTAAACAGCACGCAAACGCATGTGAACGCTGGCATGCTGATACACAGGATCCTGCGTGCTCTACTGAGCATGCCCAGAAGCCTGGTGTGATCAGTCTCTCTCTCCCCCTCCCTCTCTCCCTCGCCTGAGAGCTGGAGGCTCGTAACCAAGGTAAACATCGGGTAACTTGCTTGGATACCCGATGTTTACCTTGGTTACGTGTGCAGGGAGCCCGGCTCCTAGCAGCTGCAGACGCTCGTAACCAAGGTAAATATCGGGTATCCAAGCAAGTTATCCGATGTTTACCTTGGTTACGAGCCTCGCAGCTGTCAGATGCCGGCTCCCAGTCTCACGTTCAGTTCCCCTCACTCCCGATCACATGACTCCAATGCCCGCCCATAAACTTCAAGTGACAGGATCCTGCAAAATAACACTTGCATTTGCATGCGTTTTTCTCTGCAAAAAGAGGATCTACTTTTACAGCAAAAAAACGTTCATGACGCATGTTAAAAAAACGTAGTGTGAAAGCCGCCTTATATGCTTTGTATTTCAATTCCTCTTTGCTTTCCGTCAGTGACTAAGAAAACACTGGAAGACATGGCGCCTGCACATACTGTGGCCCGTCCTGCTCCCATCGGAGGAGTGGACACCATTGTATCAGCTCTAGACAATGCTCCGTCAGATGAACAGCCTGGATCCAGACTGATACATTGTAGCAAACTACCAAAGATTATTGTGCAGCCCCTTCAGCTCACAGGGCACACTCTCCAGCTCACAGGGCACACTCTCCAGCTCAGGGGGCACAGTCTCCAGCTCACAGGGCACACTCTCCAGCTCACGGGGCACACTCTCCAGCTCAGGGGGCACAGTCTCCAGCTCACAGGGCACACTCTCCAGCTCACGGGGCACACTCTCCAGCTCAGGGGGCACACTCTCCAGCTCAGGGGGCACACTCTCCAGCTCACAGGGCACACTCTCCAGCTCACAGGGCACACTCTCCAGCTCACAGGGCACACTCTCCAGCTCAGGGGGCACAGTCTCCAGCTCACAGGGCACACTCTCCACCTCACAGGGCACACTCTCCAGCTCACAGGGCACACTCTCCAGCTCACAGGGCACACTCTCCAGCCCACAGAGCACACTCTCCAGCTCACAGGGCACACTCTCCAGCTCACAGGGCACACTCTCCAGCTCACAGGGCACACTCTCCAGCTCACAGGGCACACTCTCCAGCCCACAGGGCACACTCTCCAGCTCACAGGGCACACTCTCCAGCTCACAGGGCACACTCTCCAGCTCACAGGGCACACTCTCCAGCTCACAGGGCACACTCTCCAGCTCAGGGGGCACAGTCTCCAGCTCACAGGGCACACTCTCCAGCTCACGGGGCACACTCTCCAGCTCAGGGGGCACACTCTCCAGCTCAGGGGGCACACTCTCCAGCTCACAGGGCACACTCTCCAGCTCACAGGGCACACTCTCCAGCTCAGGGGGCACAGTCTCCAGCTCACAGGGCACACTCTCCACCTCACAGGGCACACTCTCCAGCTCACAGGGCACACTCTCCAGCTCACAGGGCACACTCTCCAGCCCACAGAGCACACTCTCCAGCTCACAGGGCACACTCTCCAGCTCACAGGGCACACTCTCCAGCTCACAGGGCACACTCTCCAGCTCACAGGGCACACTCTCCAGCCCACAGGGCACACTCTCCAGCTCACAGGGCACACTCTCCAGCTCACAGGGCACACTCTCCACCTCACAGGGCACACTCTCCAGCTCACAGGGCACACTCTCCAGCTCACAGGGCACACTCTCCAGCCCACAGGGCACACTCTCCAGCCCACAGGGCACACTCTCCAGCCCACAGGGCACACTCTCCAGCTCACAGGGCACACTCTCCAGCTCACAGGGCACACTCTCCACCTCACAGGGCACACTCTCCAGCTCACAGGGCACACTCTCCAGCTCACAGGGCACACTCTCCAGCCCACAGGGCACACTCTCCAGCCCACAGGGCACACTCTCCAGCCCACAGGGCACACTCTCCAGCTCACAGGGCACACTCTCCAGCTCACAGGGCACACTCTCCAGCTCACAGGGCACACTCTCCACCTCCTCACAGGGCACACTCTCCAGCTCACAGAGCACACTCTCCAGCTCACAGAGCACACTCTCCAGCTCACAGAGCACACTCTCCAGCTCACAGGGCACACTCTCCAGCCCACAGGGCACACTCTCCAGCCCACAGGGCACACTCTCCAGATCACAGGGCACACTCTCCAGCTCACAGAGCACAGTCTCCAGCTCACAGGGCACACTCTCCAGCCCACAGGGCACACTCTCCAGCCCACAGGGCACACTCTCCAGCCCACAGGGCACACTCTCCAGCCCACAGGGCACACTCTCCAGCTCACAGGGCACACTCTCCAGCCCACAGGGCACACTCTCCAGCTCACAGGGCACACTCTCCAGCTCACAGGGCACACTCTCCAGCTCACAGGGCACACTCTCCAGCTCACAGGGCACACTCTCCAGCTCACAGGGCACACTCTCCAGCTCACAGAGCACACTCTCCAGCCCACAGAGCACACTCTCCAGCCCACAGGGCACACTCTCCAGCTCACGGGGCACACTCTCCAGCTCACGGGGAACACTCTCCAGCTCACAGGGCACACTCTCCAGCCCACAGAGCACACTCTCCAGCCCACAGGGCACACTCTCCAGCTCACAGGGCACATTCTCCAGCTCACAGGGCACACTCTCCAGCTCACAGAGCACAGTCTCCAGCTCACAGGGCACACTCTCCAGCTCACAGGGCACACTCTCCAGCTCACAGGGCACACTCTCCAGCTCACAGGGCACACTCTCCAGCTCACAGGGCACACTCTCCAGCCCACAGAGCACACTCTCCAGCCCACAGGGCACACTCTCCAGCTCACAGGGCACACTCTCCAGCCCACAGAGCACACTCTCCAGCCCACGGGGCACACTCTCCAGCTCACGGGGCACACTCTCCAGCTCACGGGGCACACTCTTCAGCCCACAGAGCACACTCTCCAGCCCACGGGGCACACTCTCCAGCTCACGGGGCACACTCTCCAGCTCACGGGGCACACTCTCCAGCTCACGGGGCACACTCTCCAGCTCACGGGGCACACTCTCCAGCTCACAGGGCACACTCTCCAGCCCACAGAGCACACTCTCCAGCCCACGAGGCACACTCTCCAGCTCACGGGGCACACTCTCCAGCTCACAGGGCACACTCTCCAGCCCACAGGGCACACTCTCCAGCTCACAGAGCACAGTCTCCAGCCCACAGAGCACACTCTCCAGCTCACAGAGCACACTCTCCAGCTCACAGGGCACACTCTCCAGCTCACAGAGCACAGTCTCCAGCCCACAGAGCACACTCTCCAGCTCACAGAGCACAGTCTCCAGCCCACAGAGCACACTCTCCAGCTCACAGAGCACACTCTCCAGCTCACAGGGCACACTCTCCAGCTCACAGGGCACACTCTCCAGCTCACAGAGCACACTCTCCAGCTCACAGGGCACACTCTCCAGCTCACAGGGCACACTCTCCAGCCCACAGGGCACACTCTCCAGCCCACAGGGCACACTCTCCAGCCCACAGGGCACACTCTCCAGCTCACAGTGCATAGACTATTAATCTGCATACGACTGCATCCACTCCTGTACATGACAAACATACAGTGCTGCTGCCTCAAACATAGTCAAGTGTTTCCATTCACTGACAGCAAAGCACCTTAACACAAAGTATATTAGACAGTTTTAGAACATTTCAATATTTACAAAATAAATAATTATGACGGAGAGTAGATTGTTCTGAATGCCCGTACAGATCATAGTGCCCTTTATTACAGCCCTGTGCATAAAGATATTTACTGGTCCTGCAATGGGACCATAGAAATCATCTATTAGAGATCATCATGGGGCTCATGTATGCCTAATCATTGCATAACATTACAGTAATATGCAATACGTAATATTACAGCAAGTGCTTATCAGACACCAAAAAAAGCCAAAAATAAGTATATAATTTGCTGCAAACAAGCCCAACCAGTTCCCGGGCATTGTGACCTGCGGCTTCTGGTCAGGATATGGATAATTACCAGAGGTAACAATGTACATTCCTCCTCGTTAATTATACACAACAGTAATACGCTGCTGGACTCATGTGAACGCTGCGCAGAGGATGCAGCGAAGTCGTGACAATGTGTCAGTAATCTCTCCGCACTCTGCAATGTTTGTTCCTCCTCGCCTGCAATACACAATCAGCGGCGACTCGTCCCCAAACGCCCTCCTGTTCTCACCTAGTCTCTCAGCAACCAACACTTGTAAGACGTGGAAGCAACAACGGCTTCTTAGGCCAAGTCTCTGCTTCTTAAATAGAGGAGAAACCACTAAGGCGGCTTTCACACTACGTTTTTTTAGCATGCGTCATGAACGTTTTTTTGCTGCAAAAGCGGATCCTGTTTTTGCAAAGAAAATCGCATGTGTTATTTTGCAGGATCCTGTCACTTGAAGTTTAGGGGCGGGCATTGGAGTCATGTGATTGGAAGTGAGGGGAACTGGACGTGACAGACTGGGAGCCGGCATCTGACAGCTGCGGTAAGCTGTAACCAAGGTAAATATCGGGTAACTAAGTGAAGTGCTTTGCTTGAATACCCGATATTTACCTTGGTTACGAGCGTCCACAGCTGCTAGGAGCCGGGCTGCCTGCTCCTTTCACACTTAACCAAGGTAAACATCGGGTAACTAAGAAGCGCTTTGCTTAGTTACCCGATATTTACCTTGGTTACGAGCATCCGCCGCTCTCAGGAGAGGGAGATCGAGAGGAGAGAGGGATAGAGGAGAGAGGGATAGAGAGGGAGGGGGAGAGAGGGAGGGATAGAGAGGGAGGGGGAGAGAGGGAGGGGGAGAGAGGGAGGGGGAGAGAGGGAGGGGGGAGAGAGGGAGGGGGAGAGAGGGACTGATCACGCCAGGCTGGTTTCTGGGCATGCTCAGTAGAGCACGCAGGATCCTGTCTATCAGCATGCCAGCGTTCACATGCGTTTGCATGCTGTTTAGTCAGGATCCAGCGACTTGCAGTGTTTGGACGCAGCTCAAAAACGCTACAAGTAGCGTTTTTGAAAAAAAGATAAAAAACTGCAAGTCGCTGGATCCTCACTATAACGCACGCAAACGCAGGTGAACACATGCTGAAGCGAGTCCATTGCAAATGCATTGAAATGAAAATGCATTTGCACTGGATCCGTTTTTGCGTTAAAAAAGACGTTCATGACGGATGTTAAAAAACGTAGTGTGAAAGCAGCCTAAGGCCGAGTTCACACAGTTCCTTTTTACCTGCATACGGATACAGATCCTCTTTAAAATCCACATCAGATTATTTGAAGCGGCTTTTGATATGGATTGATATTTTACTATTAGAATCTTCTGACTAAAAAAAAAAATCCATAACCCCCCTAAAGTTGCTTAAAAAATACTCAGGTATTGCTCCTTTTTGTCTATTTTTGGGTGTTTTTCACCTTATTCTTTTAAATTTATCCTTTTTTGTAAAAATTATTTTTTACGTGTTCACCCGGTTTTTTTTGGGGGTTTTTTTTATGTCCGTCATTAAAGATGTTTGACCTATTCATCAATTAAAAAATGTCACAAAACTTTGTCGGAAATGTTCTCCCGTCGTCCCCTTAGAATGATTTTCTGTGCACCGGAAATGTTGCCCAAATTTTTGAGACATTTTAGCAGAGGACGCGACTTTTTGCGCTAAAAAGTAGCAACAATTTTTAAAGAAAATTAAAAAACATTTTTCCATTTTACCTAAAATTCATGAATCATGTGTGCCATTTTGAAAAATTAGGTGCAAAAAAAAAGTCAACAAAAAAGGTAACTTAAAGGGAATCTGTCAGCAGGTTTTTGATACCTCATTATAGAGCAGCATGATGTAGGCAAAGAGATCCTGAGTTCAATGATGTATCACTTAGATTAGTGGGTGCAGCCGTTCTGACACAGTGAAAGATTTGAGTTTTTGCATGTAGCAGAGTTCTGAGAGCTGTCCCCGCCCACACCAGGCTTTCAGTAGACAGAAGCGGCTGGCTAATCAGAGGGGGCGGAGTCAGTCTATAACTCATGTGCTGCTGAGACCCACTAATGATAAAGATAAGAGGCATGAGCTAACATTGCAGGTAAACAAAAAAAATGTGAGATAACAGGCTGAAATCTCTGTTGTAACACTTGCAGCATGCTGTCTTCAGATTAGGGTACTTTCACACTTGCGTTATTTTCCTTCCGTTACAATCCGCCCTTTTGGAAAACAGCGGAATCCGTTAACGGATTCCGCTGTTTCCCATAGACTTGTATGGTTGACGGATTGTACCAAAAGGACCTGCGTTGCTTCCGCTGGGCGACGCACCAGGCAGATATCTATCACTATCCTCTACATGTGATGGGATTGGTTTTTTTTCTCAGAAGGTGTATGGATAATTATAAGCCCCATTCAGATGTATTGGACAGAAATTTCCATGACAAACTCGCAGTGTGTGAACTTAAAGGGGTCCGGGCTTATAAAACTGATCACGTATCCATATATACATGACTCATGTTAGAGATATTTGGCTTTTGGGTGAAATTTATGTATAAAGTTCATGCTACAGTGATATTTTATCATGACAGTCGGGCATTTAAGTAGAAGCAGCAATGGTGAATTCCTCATCTCAAACAGTGTGTTGACACAAAAGCCAACACCAGTGGCGAGTATACCCCCCAAATGTCAATGTTTCAATAACTTGTCATGTGGCCTTGAATATCAATTACAGCTGACAACAACACCTCCTGCTGGTCACAAGTGGAGTTACTGTAGGCAGAGACATGGCATCCCACTCTTCTTGAAGGGCACTCCTCAGGTCATTGAGGTTCTGGGGTACAAAGTTACTGCCTCTACACGACGACTCAGCTGATCCCATAGGTTTTTCACGGGATTCAGGTCTGGAGAAAGTACAGCTACTCCATCTGAGATCCCTCAGTCTCCAGCAGCTGTTTCCTAATGATGTGACCTCAAAGAGCTGGAGCACTGTGGTCCATGATGATGAAATTAGGCCTGTGTTGGTCATACAGAGCACTCTCCTTCATGTCTCCATCATCGTTGGCCGCCATCATTTCTGCTCAGTGTGAATCGGCTTTCATCAGTGACCAGCAGTGAGGCCACTGGTCTGTCGTCCAGTGTGGATGACGCCTGTGTCTGGTGGTGTGGTCAGGTACCTTGCAGGTTGTCTAGCACACAGACCATGCTGATGTAAACGGTTTTGAATGGTGTGACGTAACACTTGGCTGCCTCTCATCTTCCTTAAAGGTTCCTGGAGTTGTGTGGCATTCATCATCCGGTTCGGAAGGCATTGTTCACAATGAAGCTGTCATCAGTGTGGGATGTGGACTAAAAGATACTTTACATGCTGCGATATCGGTACCTATATCACTAGCGAGCGTACCCGCCCCCGTCGGTTGTGCATCACAGGCACATCGCTGCCCGTGGCGCATAACATCGATAGGAACAATCACACATACTTACCTGCCTAGCGGCGTCACTAAGCGGCCGCCCAATAGAAGCGGAGGGGCGGAGATGAGCAGCCGGAACATCCCGCCCACCTCCTTCCTTCCTCATTGCCGGCGGTCGCAGGTAAGGAGATGTTCCTCGTCCCTGCGGTGTCACACATAGCGATGTCTGCTGCTGCAGGAACGATGAACAATATCGCAACTGCACATACAACGATTTTTGATAAATGAACGACCTCTCCAAAATCAACGATTTTTACCTCTTTTGCGATCGTTGAAGGTCGCTTGTACGTGTCACACGCTGCGATGTCGCTAACGACGCTGGATGTGCGTCACAAACACCGTGACCCCGACAATAAATCGATAGCAATGTCGCAGCGTGTAAATGGCCCTTAAGACCGTCCACTGCTCTGCCTCCCGGTGACTCTTCCAGTCTCTCTGTTGCAACCTGCTGGTGACACTATAAGCTCAGTGGCCACCTCCTGCTTGAAGCCTTACAATGGCGACGTTCTGCTGATCAATTGTAAGGAGTCGTCTTGGTCTCATGATGTTAAAATGTGACCAGCGTCATGAGGAGGACGGTTCAATACCAATTCTAATTGAGCCCTGAAATGTATTGGGTGATTCATGGATCACATCTGTTGTGAATTTTGCCCATTAAGCTCCTTGTTGGAGAACAGCAAGTTGTGCAAAAAGTCCTGAAACATTGAACAGTTGGAGATGAGCATCTAAAAGATTAGAGAAGGTCACATTAAGATCACCTGAAAAGGTTAGAGGGCATTAGAGGATTATCCTGAAAGTTCACCCAAATATCCTTAACTTGCTTTGAGTAGGGTATGGCCTTCTGCCCACCCCGCAGTCCAAGTCCACCCCTGCAGAACGTCATAAGATGCCATACAAAGGGGTCCAAAAGAAAAACCTGACTGTGTTGCCCATAGCAACCACTCAAAACACAGCCTTCATTTTACCAGAGCTTGAGAAATGAAAGATGACTTCGGATTGTTGCTCACAGCAACCAACTTTTAATATATGATGAATAGCGCGTAAAGCTCCATAGTTCAGATTAGAGCAGATCTCTATGGGTCAATATATAATCTGGTGTACATGTTAAGAGGGTCTGTGGGATGGACGGAAGCAGAACAGAAGAAGGACGGAGAAGGATGGAGAAGGATGGAATGAGGACAGAAGAAGGAAGGAAGAAGGATGGAATGAGGACAGAAGGAGGAAGGAAGAAGGACAGAAGGAGGATGGAATGAGGACAGAAGGAGGACGGAAGGATGGAATCAGGACAGAAGGAGGAAGGAAGAAGGACAGAAGGAGGATGGAATGAGGACAGAAGGAGGACGGAAGAAGGATGGAATCAGGACAGAAGGAGGAAGGAAGAAGGACAGAAGGAGGATGGAATGAGGACAGAAGGAGGACGGAAGAAGGACGGAAGAAGGACGGAAGGAGGATGGAATGAGGACAGAAGGAGGAAGGAAGAAGGACGGAAGGAGGATGGAATGAGGACAGAAGGAGGACGGAAGAAGGACGGAAGGAGGATGGAATGAGGACAGAAGGAGGACGGAAGAAGGACGGAAGGAGGATGGAATGAGGACAGAAGGAGGACAGAAGAAGGACGGAAGAAGGATGGAATGAGGACAGAAGGAGGTAGGAAGAAGGACAGAAGGAGGATGGAATGAGGACAGAAGGAGGACGGAAGAAGGACGGAAGGAGGATGGAATGAGGACAGAAGGAGGACGGAAGAAGGACGGAAGGAGGATGGAATGAGGACAGAAGGAGGACGGAAGAAGGACGGAAGGAGGATGGAATGAGGACAGAAGGAGGACGGAAGAAGGACGGAAGGAGGATGGAATGAGGGCAGAAGGAGGACAGAAGAAGGACGGAATGAGGACAGAAGGAGGACGGAAGAAGGACGGAAGGAGGATGGAATGAGGACAGAAGGAGGACGGAAGAAGGACGGAAGGAGGATGGAATGAGGACAGAAGGAGGACGGAAGAAGGACGGAAGGAGGATGGAATGAGGACAGAAGGAGGACGGAAGAAGGACGGAAGGAGGATGGAATGAGGACAGAAGGAGGACGGAAGAAGGACGGAAGGAGGATGGAATGAGGACAGAAGGAGGACAGAAGAAGGACGGAAGAAGGATGGAATGAGGACAGAAGGAGGTAGGAAGAAGAACAGAAGGAGGATGGAATGAGGACAGAAGGAGGACGGAAGAAGGACGGAAGGAGGATGGAATGAGGACAGAAGGAGGACGGAAGGAGGATGGAATGAGGACAGAAGGAGGACGGAAGAAGGACGGAAGGAGGATGGAATGAGGACAGAAGAAGGACGGAAGAAGGATGGAATGAGGACAGAAGGAGCACGGAAGAAGGACGGAGAAAGAAGAAGTAAAGGACAGAAGAGAGCGGAACGGGGAGAGAGAGCATGCAAAGGGAGAGAGAGAAAGGGGAAAAAAGAGAGCAACCGGGAAGACAGAGAGAGTGAGCGCAAGGGGGAGAGAGAGCAAGGGAGAAAGAAAGCAAGGAAAAAAGAGAGCAAGCAAGAGGGAGAGAGAGGGCACGAGAGAGGGCCAGCAAGCAAGAGAGAGCGCCTGCTAGACAGAGAGCTAGCGAGAGTGAGGGAGAGATTGTGTGCAAGGGAGAGAATGAGAGAAAGTGATCTAGAAAGACAGATAGTGAGATAGACCTAGAGAGAGAGAGCTAGAGCGAGCTAGAGAGAGAGCTGGAGAGAGTAGTACAGACAGCGAGAGAGAGCAAGGGAGAGAAAGAGTGCGAGCAAGAGAGAGAATGAGAGAACGTGAGCAAGAGAGCGCGCAAGCAATAAAGAGCGTGCGAGCAAGATAGGGCATGAGCGAGCAAGTGAGAGCGCAAGCAAGCGTGAGCGAGGAAAAGAGAGCTCGATCAAGCAAGAGTGGGTGCGACCAAGCAAGAGAGTGCGAGCAAGCAAGAGAGAGATAGCGAAAGAGCGAGCAAGCAAGGAAGAGAGAGCGAGTGAGCGAGGGAATAGTGAAAAAGGGAGTAAAAAGCAAGGGGGCAGGAAAAGAAGGAATAGACAGATAGATAGAGATAGATAGATAGATAGATAGACAGACAGAGGGATAGATAGATAGATAGATAGAGGGATAGATAGATAGATAGACAGATGATAGATAGATAGAGAGATAGAAGGATAGATAGATAGATAGATAGAAGGATGGAAGGATAGATAGATAGATAGAAGGATAGATAGAAGGATAAATAGAGGGATAGATAGATAGATAGATAGATAGAAGGATAGATAGATAGAGGGATAGATAGATAGATATAGATAGATAGATAGATAGATAGAGGGATAGATAGATAGAGATAGATAGATAGATAGATAGAAGGATAGATAGATAGATAGATAGATAGATATAGATAGATAGATAGATAGATAGAGGGATAGATAGATAGATAGATAGATAGATAGATAGATAGATAGATAGATAGATAGATAGAGGGATAGATAGATAGAGCAGCACAGGATTATGAGCCATGTGGTATTTTGGAATTACAGATAGAAATATTAATGAGATAAATGTAATAATTAGATTAATGGGTGAATAATAAATAATAAGCATAGTAATAAATCAGATAAAGGTGATTATAGATTCATTAGAGAGGAGGAGAGTTAGAAGAGACAAAGCTGCACAGGTATCGGAGCCACATGACAGTTTTCTGGAATCCGGTTGATTTTTGGGGACTTTATATAGATAAATTAGATACAGAGATTAATTTAACAGATTAAAGAGATAATTAGTTAATTCTCATTAATCTGTCTAATTAATTGCTCATTAAAGGTATGTATCTAATTAATCTAATATATAACTCTCATTATCCTAATTAATCTATTTATCTAATTAATCTCTCCAGAAATCTTGTGCGGCTCCTGATCTATTTATCTACACAGAGAGAACATATCTCCCTATTTATCTAATATCCCTCTTATTAATCTATAGATTATTTATCAAATTTCTGTAATTATTCATCCATTATTCTACCTATCCAGGGACAGATGGCCAAATGGTACAACCTGTGTATCCACAAAGGGGCACAAGATGCCAGGGGGCTCGCTCCACCTCCGAAGCAGCAAGGGGCTCCTGCCCAGACATTATGGGACTGGATAGGGGTCTCTTCTGTCTGTGTCCGCCCCTGCGTCTATGGTCATGGGGGGTGCGCAGGATGATGAGAGTTATTGTGTCGCGGCCTCAGGTAGATCTCTCGGGGGCGCTGCCATCTGTCCGGGGGATGGAATTAAAGAGCAAGTGGAATTTGTGTGCACCGTCCCCTGACATACGTGCGGTCCCCATACAGCAGCTATGAGCACACATTTTTTTAGTCCTTCCAGCCATTGACAAATAGGCATGCGGTTTTTGGTGCGTTTTTCTGCCAGAAGGTGCAGATTTCAGAAAATGTCTGCACCAAATCTGCAATGTGCGCACATAGCCTTACTATTCCATGGGGATTAAATAGTAAATCTGTAATCGAGTGTAAGCTCCTGGGACAAGACTCTCACTTCTTTCCGAGTTAATAAAATCGTCACAACATACAAGTGACTTAAGTTACATCATCTATAATACAGGAGACTGTGACCTGGGAGGGGAGTACAACTCCCAGCATGTCCTCACAACAAGGAGAGGGGCATCTTTCCACTAGCTGGGGAGCTGGAGAAGAAGAAGGAGAAGGAAAAGGAGAAGAAAGAAAAGGAGGAGAAGAAGAAGGAGAAGGAGAAGAAAGAAAAGGAGAACAAGGAGAGGGAAAAGAACGAGAAGGAGAAGAAGAAAGAAAAAAAGGAGGAGAAGAAGGAAGATAAGGAAGAGGAGAAGCAAAAGAAGAAGGGGAAGAAGAAAGAAAAGGAGAAGAAGGAGAAGGAAAAGGAGAAGAAAGAAAAGGAGGAGAAGAAGGAGAAGGAAAAGGAGAAGAAAGAAAAGGAGGAGAAGAAGAAGGAGAAGGAGAAGAAAGAAAAGGAGAACAAGGAGAGGGAAAAGAACGAGAAGGAGAAGAAGAAAGAAAAAAAGGAGGAGAAGAAGAAGGAGAAGGAGAAGAAAGAAAAGGAGAACAAGGAGAGGGAAAAGAACGAGAAGGAGAAGAAGAAAGAAAAAAAAGGAGGAGAAGAAGGAAGATAAGGAAGAGGAGAAGCAAAAGAAGAAGGAGGAGAAGAAAGAAAAGGAGGAGAAGGAGAAGGAAAAGGAGAAGAAAGAAAAAAGGAGAACAAGGAGAGGGAAAAGAACGAGAAGGAGAAGAAGAAAGAAAAAAAGGATGAGAAGGAAGATAAGGAAGAGGAGAAGCAAAAGAAGAAGGGGAAGAAGAAAGAAAAAGGAGAAGGAGAAGGAAAAGGAGAAGAAAGAAAAGGAGGAGAAGAAGAAGGAGAAGGAAAAGAAGGAGAAAGAAAAGGAGAACAAGGAGAGGGAAAAGAACGAGAAGGAGAAGAAGAAAGAAAAAAAGGAGGAGAAGAAGGAAGATAAGGAAGAGGAGAAGCAAAAGAAGAAGGAGAAGAAAGAAAAGGAGGAGAAGGAAAAGGAGAAGAAAGAAAAGGAGGGGAAGAAGAAGGAGAAGGAAAAGGAGAAGAAAGAAAAAAGGAGAACAAGGAGAGGGAAAAGAACGAGAACGAGAAGAAGAAAGAAAAAAAGGATGAGAAGAAGGAAGATAAGGAAGAGGAGAAGCAAAAGAAGAAGGGGAAGAAGAAAGAAAAAGGAGGAGAAGGAGAAGGAAAAGGAGAAGAAAGAAAAGGAGGAGAAGAAGAAGGAGAAGGAAAAGAAGGAGAAAGAAAAGGAGAACAAGGAGAGGGAAAAGAACGAGAAGGAGAAGAAGAAAGAAAAAAAGGAGGAGAAGGAAGATAAGGAAGAGGAGAAGCAAAAGAAGAAGGGGAAGAAGAAAGAAAAGGAGGAGAAGGAGAAGGAAAAGGAGAAGAAAGAAAAGGAGAACAAGTCGAGGGAAAAGAACGAGAAGGAGAAGAAGAAAGAAAAAAAGGAGGAGAAGAAGGAAGATAAGGAAGAGAAGCAAAAGAAGAAGGGGAAGAAGAAAGAAAAGGAGGAGAAGGAGAAGGAAAAGGAGAAGAAAGAAAAGGAGGAGAAGAAGAAGGAGAAGGAAAAGAAGGAGAAAGAAAAGGAGAACAAGGAGAGGGAAAAGAACGAGAAGGAGAAGAAAAAAGAAAAAAAGGAGGAGAAGAAGGAAGATAAGGAAGAGAAGCAAAAGAAGAAGGGGAAGAAGAAAGAAAAGGAAGAGAAGGAGAAGGAAAAGGAGAAGAAAGAAAAGGAGGAGAAGAAGAAGGAGAAGGAAAAGAAGGAGAAAGAAAAGGAGAACAAGGAGAGGGAAAAGAACGAGAAGGAGAAGAAGAAAGAAAAAAAAGGAGGAGAAGAAGGAAGATAAGGAAGAGGAGAAGCAAAAGAAGAAGGAGAAGAAGAAAGAAAAGGAGAAGGAAAAGGAGAAGAAATAAAAAAGGAGAACAAGGAGAGGGAAAAGAACGAGAAGGAGAAGAAGAAAGAAAAAAAGGATGAGAAGGAAGATAAGGAAGAGGAGAAGCAAAAGAAGAAGGGGAAGAAGAAAGAAAAAGGAGGAGAAGGAGAAGGAAAAGGAGAAGAAAGAAAAGGAGGAGAAGAAGAAGGAGAAGGAAAAGAAGTAGAAAGAAAAGGAGAACAAGGAGAGGGAAAAGAACGAGAAGGAGAAGAAGAAAGAAAAAAAGGATGAGAAGGAAGATAAGGAAGAGGAGAAGCAAAAGAAGAAGGGGAAGAAGAAAGAAAAAGGAGGAGAAGGAGAAGGAAAAGGAGAAGAAAGAAAAGGAGGAGAAGAAGAAGGAGAAGGAAAAGAAGGAGAAAGAAAAGGAGAACAAGGAGAGGGAAAAGAACGAGAAGGAGAAGAAGAAAGAAAAAAAGGAGGAGAAGAAGGAAGATAAGGAAGAGGAGAAGCAAAAGAAGAAGGAGAAGAAAGAAAAGGAGGAGAAGGAAAAGGAGAAGAAAGAAAAGGAGGGGAAGAAGGAGAAGGAAAAGGAGAAGAAAGAAAAAAGGAGAACAAGGAGAGGGAAAAGAACGAGAACGAGAAGAAGAAAGAAAAAAAGGATGAGAAGAAGGAAGATAAGGAAGAGGAGAAGCAAAAGAAGAAGGGGAAGAAGAAAGAAAAAGGAGGAGAAGGAGAAGGAAAAGGAGAAGAAAGAAAAGGAGGAGAAGAAGAAGGAGAAGGAAAAGAAGGAGAAAGAAAAGGAGAACAAGGAGAGGGAAAAGAACGAGAAGGAGAAGAAGAAAGAAAAAAAGGAGGAGAAGGAAGATAAGGAAGAGGAGAAGCAAAAGAAGAAGGGGAAGAAGAAAGAAAAGGAGGAGAAGGAGAAGGAAAAGGAGAAGAAAGAAAAGGAGAACAAGTCGAGGGAAAAGAACGAGAAGGAGAAGAAGAAAGAAAAAAAGGAGGAGAAGAAGGAAGATAAGGAAGAGGAGACGCAAAAGAAGGAGGGGAAGAAGAAAGAAAAGGAGGAGAAGGAGAAGGAAAAGGAGAAGAAAGAAAAGGAGGAGAAGAAGAAGGAGAAGGAAAAGAAGGAGAAAGAAAAGGAGAACAAGGAGAGGGAAAAGAACGAGAAGGAGAAGAAGAAAGAAAAAAAGGAGGAGAAGAAGGAAGATAAGGAAGAGGAGAAGCAAAAGAAGAAGGGGAAGAAGAAAGAAAAGGAGGAGAAGGAAAAGGAGAAGAAAGAAAAGGAGAACAAGTCGAGGGAAAAGAACGAGAAGGAGAAGAAGAAAGAAAAAAAGGAGGAGAAGAAGGAAGATAAGGAAGAGGAGACGCAAAAGAAGAAGGGGAAGAAGAAAGAAAAGGAGGAGAAGGAGAAGGAAAAGGAGAAGAAAGAAAAGGAGGAGAAGAAGAAGGAGAAGGAAAAGAAGGAGAAAGAAAAGGAGAACAAGGAGAGGGAAAAGAACGAGAAGGAGAAGAAGAAAGAAAAAAAAGGAGGAGAAGAAGGAAGATAAGGAAGAGGAGAAGCAAAAGAAGAAGGGGAAGAAGAAAGAAAAGGAGGAGAAGGAAAAGGAGAAGAAAGAAAAGGACAACAAGGAGAGGGAATAGAAAGAGAAGGAAAAGAAGAAAGAAAAAAGGAGAAGAGGGAAGATAAGTAGGAGAAGGAGGAGAAGGAAGACAAGGAAGAGGAGAAGCAGAAGAAGTGGAAGAAGAAAGAAAAGGAGGAGAAGAAGAAGAAGAAGAAGAAGGAGAAGAAAGAAAAGGAGAACAAGGAGAGGGAAAAGAACGAGAAGGAGAAGAAGAAAGAAAAAAAGGAGAAGAAGAAGGAAGATAAGGAAGAGGAGAAGCAAAAGAAGAAGGGGAAGAAGAAAGAAAAGGAGAAGAAAGAAAAGGAGGAGAAGAAGAAGTAGAGGGAAAAGGAGAAGAAAGAAAAGGAGAACAAGGAGAGGGAATAGAAGGAGAAGAAGGAAGATTTGTAGGAGAAGGAGGAGAAGGAAGATAAGGAAGAGGAGAAGCAAAAGAAGAAGTGGAAGAAGAAAGAAAAGGAGGAGAAGAACTGGAGAGGAACAATGCAAACTGGGAGTTATAGAAAAAAGCATCATGGGAGTTGTAGTTCTACAACTGCTGGACAACCAATGACAATCATATGATGGAGGTCCCTGGATGGAGGGTGCAGCCCCCAGCACTTAGGAGAAGTCACATGATGGAGGTCCTTGCATAGGAGGGTGCAACCCCAGCATCAGGCACTTAGGAGGAAAGGTCACATGATGGGGGTCCCTGTACAGAGGGTGTAGCCCCAGCATCAGGCACTTAGGAGGGTCCATGTACAGAGGGTGCAGCCCCCAGCATCAGGCACTTAGGAGGGTCCATGTACAGAGGGTGCAGCCCCCAGCATCAGGCACTTAGGAGGGTCCATGTACAGAGGGTGCAGCCCCCAGCACCAGGCACTTAGGAGGGTCCATGTACAGAGGGTGCAGCCCCCAGCACCAGGCACTTAGGAGGGTCCATGTACAGAGGGTACAGCCCCCAGCATCAGGCACTTAGGAGGGTCCCTGTATAGAGGGTGCAGCCCCCAGCACTTAGGAGGGTCCCTGTATAGAGGGTTGCAGCCCCCAGCACTTAGGAGAAATCACATGATAGGGGTCTCTGTACAGAGGGGTGCAGCCCCCAATACCAGGCACTTAGTGGGTTCCTGTACAGAGGGTACAGCCCCCAGCAGCAGGCACTTAGGAGGGTCCCTGTATAGAGGGTGCAGCCCCCAGCACTTAGGAGAAATCACATGATAGGGGTCTCTGTACAGAGGGGTGCAGCCCGGAATACCAGGCACTTAGGAGGGTCCCCGGTAGGAGGGGTACAGCCCCCAGCAGCAGGCACTTAGGAGGGTCCCTGTACAGAGGGTGCAGCCCCCAGCACCAGGCACTTAGGAGGGTCCATGTACAGAGGGTGCAGCCCCCAGCATCAGGCACTTAGGAGGGTCCCTGTACAGAGGGTGCAGCCCCCAGCACCAGGCACTTAGGAGGGTCCATGTACAGAGGGTACAGCCCCCAGCACCAGGCACTTAGGAGGGTCCCTGTATAGAGGGTGCAGCCCCCAGCACTTAGGAGGGTCCCTGTATAGAGGGTTGCAGCCCCCAGCACTTAGGAGAAATCACATGATAGGGGTCTCTGTACAGAGGGGTGCAGCCCGGAATACCAGGCACTTAGGAGGGTCCCCGGTAGGAGGGGTACAGCCCCCAGCAGCAGGCACTTACAGTTGTAGCAGACTGCAGTGCAGCACAGAGGAGGGCCAGGCCCTATGACATGCAGAGGGGGCTCAGCAGCACAATAGCCCCTGGCAGCCCCCCATCCTCACCCCCAGCCCCCCGTACCCCGGTGCGGTGCATACATTACCCCGGTGGGCTCCGCTCAGCTCCCCGGCCTCCTGCCTGCGCCCCGCACTGTTTCTGCCATTTCAAAACTTCTCTCCCTCCCTCCTAACGTTGAACTTTTCTTCCCCGCAGCTGACAATAGCTGCAGCCGCCTCCCCTCCTCCCCCTCCTCCGGCCGCAGCCAATCTCCGCCCTCCTGTGTCCAAGGAGATGCTTGTGTTGATACGAATGCAGGGAGCTGATTGGCTGTGTGCCGGTGGAGTGTCACTCAGTGCAGCGCCAGCTCTTATCTCTCCTCCGTCCATTTACCTGCGCCAGTAATGCGACAAATCCGCACCGAGCCGCATGCGACATCTGTCCCCACCTGTGCCTTCTTATTAGTACATTATATTTTAATTATTTTTCTATATTATTTATTTTATTTCTTCTATTTCTTATATCCTTGTTTTTTAACAATACAATCTGGGGCTGTGCCTATAAGAAGAAATAGTTTAATTCCAATTAGAAATGTAGTATAGTCCTCCTGATATATCCGTGTCTATTACCTCATGTGCCGGGCATTGCAGCTTAGGTATCCATAGATATGACCACGCATATAGTGACAGTTGCTTGTGGTTGTAACCTTGGATACCTAAGCTGCAATACCCTGCACATGAGGTAAGAGACATAGCTAATCAGGAGAACTATACTACAATTCTAACTGGAGGTATTTGCTAAAATTATTATTATTATTATTATTATTATTATATTACACCTACTACAAATTGGGATAGGATCTTGGAGATGGGAATAGCCCTTTAAGGCTAGAATAGGGGTCTGACCTCTGGGACCCACACTGATCAGGCAGATGTATCTCCATCAAAATGGAGCAGGAGGTCGGAGGCCCAGCTGCTGATCCATTCTTTGTCTATGGGGTTGCGGGAAAAATACATGCGCCGCACCATTGGGAATAAATGCTGACACTGTAGAATGCTGTGGATATAAATGTGACATGTGAACATGGCCTTAAAGGGAATGTGTCACCAGGTTTTTGCTCCCCCATCTGAGAGCAGCATAATTTAGAGACAGAGACCCTGATTCCAGCGATGTGTCACTTACTGAGCTGTTTGCTGTCATTTTGATAAAATCAATGTTTCTCTGCTGCAGATCTAGCAGTTATACAGAGCTCATGAATATGCTGGACTACCTGCAGCACAGCAAGTAGTCCTGTAATGATAATGTACTGCTGATTAATCAGTGATTTTACCAAAACTGCACTAAGCAGCCTAGTAAGTGACACATCGCTGGAATCAGGGTCTCTGTCTCTACATCATGCTGCTCTCAAATGGGGGAGCAAAAACCTGGTGACAGATTCCCTTTAAAGAGATGTTCCCATTCAATTACATCACTCATATAACCCCCCCCCCTCCGCAGCATTTTGCTAGAAAAAGTTAAGGTGCTGTACTCACCTTTCCCTGGTCCACCAGTGAGCCTCTTCCAGTGTTCCTGGTGTCTGGCATTGGCTGTGATGCTGATGACACTGATGGCGCTGCAGCCAATCAGTGAGCTCAAAGACTCTGAATAGGGCGCTCCGTCCTCACCGCTAGAGCAGACAAGGTCCCTGATTAGTTTTATTTACCCCAAAATCAACAAAAACACAGCAAAAACACGGTGGTTGTCATTGCTTTCAATGGTGAAAAAAATGCTAAAAGAATTGACATGCTGCTCGTTTAAAAAATACAGCATTTTTCCATTTCAGCAGGAAAAAAAACAAGTGCATGAAATTTCGGAAATCTCATGGCTTTAGCTGCTACTGTAAAATCTGATGAGTGCCTATCCTAAGGATAGACCATCAATGTAAAAGTAGTGGACCACCCCTTTAAAACATTAGGCCTCCATATTTTTCAAACCTCTTTTGTCTTAGGGTTCATGCCCATGGCGGTAATTTTGGTCCGAGTGCGATCCGGCAAAACATTGGATCGCACTCAGACTGATGTAATTCTGCGCAGTCATGCACAAATCAGATTTTTTTTTCTCTGACCTCTGATGTCATCAGAGTGCAGTCTCATTTTTTTCAAGGACATATACTGTAGACATGCATTGCCAATTTTGAGCCAACATTCGAATCAAAATCAGACGTGACATCGTGACCGCAACACGAAAATTCACGGCCCCATAGACTATCACAGGTACGACTGCTATCCACAGAAACTCAGACGTTTGAATGAGCCCTAACAGTACACCAGGAGAAAAGGGGTTAATTCCGCACTGCCAAGGGAGGAGATGGGTATAGATGAATATATAGTTTCTTTATGCGTTTCGAAGCATGATTCTTCTTCTTCAGGACATAAAACTTCAAAAATCTAAATTTTGTAGTTTTATGTCCTGAAGAAGACTGCTCATGCTTCAAGAATGCGTAGACAATAAACTACATATTCATCTAAGATTTTGTAGTTTTATGCCCTGAAGAAGAAGCTTTCAGGCTTCGAAACGTATAGAGAATAAACTATATTTTCATTTATCCTTGTCTCCTCCGTTGGCAGCGAGGAATTAACCCATTAACTCCTGGTATACTGTTCATTCTGCGGGTCCGCACTTCTATTCCGTGGTTGTGGATATACAACCCCAACCCAGTGAGCATATTGTCCTCTATAGACCTTTTTATATCCCTATTGCGCTTTCTCTATTTCCCGTTACAGTTCCTGAATGAAGCCCTAAGATGGAGGTTTATCTAGTGGTGCTCCTGAGGAAGAAGTGTGATCACTGTGAAACGCGTTGAGAAATACGTCGCCCTTCATCTGGACAAAGTGCATTCATCGCTGTTACTTCCCAGCACCACGCCATTTTCCTGGCTTTCCTGCATCGGAGGTTTATCTATGGCTTGCCTCTTTGGAGTTGACACCCACCCACCATAGTCTCCGTCAGCCAAGCCTTGCTGTAGACAGGTGTGGAGCTGTTTCTGGGAGAAGGCATCCATCTTTTCCTAATCCTGTATAACTCCATTAATAACCTCCAAGACATTTTCAAAATCACCATAAAAGGGTTAACCAGTTCCTTGCTATTTTGGGTTTGGGCTCTCTCATACACCCCTTTTTGGCGTTCGAGTGCTATCTGTGGTTTCTAGGAGAGAGATGGAGAGACAGCAGAGAGGTGTCGGGGTAGCCATGTTGTCTAGTTACCAAGGAGACGCAGTGTGACCAGGGCCCACCTGTTATTGTCTCTACTATGGGTGGCTTGACGCCTTTAGTATCAGAGAACACACTGTGAAACCAACAACCCCTTCGAATCCATTAATAACAGCTGAACTGGTATTTACCCCCCACCTAGGTGCCATTTTTAATACTAGTATCTTCTGAGGTGGCAGAAGGGTCTCCGGCACTCATCAGTCAACAGCACACAGCTGTGTAACCCTTTAAGAAACTAATGCGGTTACATTTAAAGGGAATCTATCATAAGGATTATATGAGTGCCATAATGGTATGACTGTATAGGTCCCAGATCAAGAAGAAAAATAACATCTGTCTTTTAGCAATCTGATATGCCAGCGGCGAGAAATCGAGCATTGAAACCACATGCAAATTAGCTTGGAAGTGCATCAGGGGCGTGTCCATGCTCTCCAAGTTTATTGACATGCCCCTTCCCAATGCACTGCCTCGCTCCTGGCACATCGGATTACTGAAAGACAGGTATCATTTTTATTGTCGTACTAGGATTTACACAGTCGCACCACTGTGGCAATAGTAAAACCGTCCTTACAGATTCCTTTAAGTAGAAAAAAAAATGTTAACCCATTGTTAGCTTGTCTAATACAGGTGCATCTCAATAAATTAGAATATCATCAAAAAGTTAATTTATTTCAGTAATTCAATACAAAAAGGGAAACGCATATATTATATAGAGTCATTACACACAGAGGGATCTATTCCTATATATTATATAGAATCATTACATACAGAGGGATCTATTTCTATATATTATATAGAGTCATTACACACAGAGGGATCTATTCCTATATATTATATAGTCATTACATACAGAGGGATCTATTCCTATATATTATATAGAGTCATTACACATAGAGGCATCTATTCCTATATATTATATAGAGTAATTACACACAGAGGGATCTATTCCTATATATTATATAGAGTCATTACACATAGAGGCATCTATTCCTATATATTATATAGAGTAATTACACACAGAGGGATCTATTCCTATATATTATATAGAGTCATTATACATAGAGGAATCTATTCCTATATATTATATAGAGTCATTACACACAGAGGAATCTATTCCTATATATTATATAGAGTCATTATACATAGAGGAATCTATTCCTATATATTATATAGAGTCATTACACACAGAGGAATCTATTCCTATATATTATATAGAGTCATTATACATAGAGGAATCTATTCCTATATATTATATAGAGTCATTACACACAGAGGAATCTATTCCTATATATTATATAGAGTCTTTACATACAGAGGGATCTATTTCTATATATTATATAGAGTCATTATGTGTCGCCCTGGGCAAGCCAGGGGTCACAGGTCACAACACCACCACACCCCACATCCCAGGTAGGCACACCTAAGCTGAACCAAAAATCCTTGTTGCCTTCCTCCAGAGGCTGATGATTCACACCAGGGGGTGGGCCAGGCGGTTGGCTCCGCCCACCAATGAGATCACAGTTCTGGAGGCGGGAAGGACCAGGCAGAGTAGCCCGGGAAGGGCAAGAGTAAACAACGGAGTTGAGTGAGGAGCAGATAAGAGAAGTGAAAGTGGAGGAAAGAAGAGTAGTAAAGGAGGAAAGCAAGAAGTGGTGACAGAGCAGAGAGTGTGCAAAGCCTGAGAGCCCAGCTTTGTGTAGGGCTAGAACAGCAAAGTCAGCGACGGCGGTGACTGTCCGGAGGGGGACCGTTTGGAAGTTCCTGGAAGGACCCCGTTGGCTGTGTGCCCGGTGGTCTGGAGCAGTGTTCCGAAGGACAGTCAGCACCAGGGCAGGGGCCTCTCGGACCCCGGCAAGGCTAGGAGTCGCCAAATTTGCCGAATCCGTCAGTGAAGGGGACGTAGATTCCCCCAACAACCAAGTCCCGATTGAAGGCAACAGCCCAACCCGTACAACAGAGGCACCGCCACCGCCAGGGCACCAGTCTCTGAGGGCCAGCGCCTGCGGGCAAAGTGTAGTGCTCCTCCGGCCCAGCTTGAAGCCGGGGAGCGGGTTACCGGTGGGGACCCATCGCAACCAACCGTACATACAGGTGCAAGGAAGAGGGACATCACCGTCACCTACCGGGAAAGCAAAGCAGCCGTCTGTGGGACCGTCCTACCAGCCGTTGGTTTACCGTACAAACTGTGTCCGTGTCTCAGGCTGAGTGAGTACCACCGTGCCGCAAGGCACAGCGCTGCCCCCGCGTCCCTGCGCCCACCAGGCCCTGCAACTCACAAGCCATCACCGGGCCCCGGGATCACCAACCCCTACCCACGGAGGGGAAACACAACACCTGGCTGCTCCACATCACCATCCCCGGGATCCCCGTATTAAGCAGCGGTGGTGCTACAAATCACCACAACCGTGGGTGGCGTCACGGACATTATCCCAACACCCAAACAACCCCCCTTTCACTCACGGGCGAGGAGCGCCGCTCGAGGAAAACCCCCGGGATCCGGCCTACGGCTCGAGCCACCACTGAGCAGCTGGACCCGAGCAGAAGGGGTGAGCGCGGTGTGCTGACACCCTCCTCCCCGCCCGCGACAACTTGGCGTCACGAACAGGATCTTACCGCTCTGCCGTCTGGTAGAGGTGCGCCTTGTTACCGCCGGAGGTATCCGGCAGAAAAATTTCAGAAGCCGCCATCTTTGGCGCGAAAAGTTCCCGCTCGAGCGTCTTCTCGAGTAGTAGAGGCGCGAAGGCCAAAACCCCGCCCCGAGAGAGGAGGGGCCGGAAAGAGCTAAGGGGGACAGAAACAAGATGTCTGCGCCCGACGGAGCCGCTGGAGGAGCGGTGGTCGCAGCCGCAGCGGCACCCGCGGATGGGAATGGACCTGCCCAGGTCCCGGCCGTACCGGCGGGAGGTGCCGCGGCCCCCACGCTCGCTCAGGTCATGCCGTTTTCCTTGCCCTATGCGCCCGGAGCTGCCTGGCTACCGCAGTATGACGGGAAACCGGATGCCCTACAGGCCTTCCAGAAAAAGCTTAACCCGTTGCTAGAGCTGTACCCCCTGACTGATAAGCAACGTGCAGCGATAGTGCTAGGCCAGTTAACCGGTGCGGCGGAGCAGGAAGCGGAGACCTGGGCCGAGGGGGACCGGCTCTCTGTAGCCACCATCTTTGAGAAGCTACAGACTGCCTTCGAGACCCGGACTGAAGCTGAGCTGAGGATGCAGTTTTACCAGTGCCGGCAACGAGCTGGGGATAGCATTCGGGACTATGCTCTACGTCTGCAGACCGCCCTCCGCACGCTGAAGCGGGCGAATCCTATCAATGAGGCGGATAGCAACAAGATGTTAGTGGAGCAATTTGCGCAGGGGATGAGGTCCCCTGAGGATCGTAAACAACTCCGGCTGTGGGCCCTAGAACACCCAGATGTGGACTTTGCTGTGTTAAAGGAGCGGGCCATTAAAGCACTACAGCCCCCAGCAACCGAAGGTCTGGAACCCGCCCCGTGGCCCGTTGAGACGGCTCCCGTGGTGGCAACCTCAGCCAAATCAACCTCTCCAACATCTGCAGTCCCGAGCAGCACAGTGGAGGAACTGGCAGCCCAGGTCCGCCGCATGGACGAAGATCTTGCTAAAATCCTGGCTGCACTACAACCTCTGACCAGACCTCAGCCTCCAGCACAGATCCAGCTTGCTGACAGTCCCGAGGATGTTCCCTGGATGCAGCGGAAAAGTGCTAACAACCCGCGGAGCAGACCCCCAATCTGCTACAAGTGCCGTAAGCCGGGTCATTACTACCGACAGTGCCCGTTAAACGAGCAACCCCTGGGGCCCCGGGCCAATCCTCAGGAGTAGAACATCGTGGCCCCCCGGACTGGCGGGACCGATATATCGGGGCCCGCCCTATCATCCCCGTGGCTGTGGACGGCATACCAGTGATGGCTCTCTTGGACACTGGATCACAGGTAACTACCATACCGTACACGTTGTACCAGCGGTATTGGGCCGTAGACGAACTGGCGCCCCCAAACAATAGTATAACATTGATTGCCGCTAATGGACTCCCATTGACCCAGGTGGGGTATAAACAAGTGGCTATGACAGTGGGGCAAGCCGAACTGCAACACCAGGGTATGATTGTGATTATGAACGAGCCCAGTGATCATAACCCGAAAATAGTGCTGGGAACCAATGTGATGGAGCACTGTATGACTGATGTGTTGTCCCTATTGCAACAGCTGGCCGCCACAGCGGCAGGGAGCCGGCAGAGGGCTGTGCAGCGTGAGATCCGAGCCCTGATGTACCGCCAGCATGTAAGCTCAACGGGAGGGGAGATTGGTGGAGTGAGAGTGATGGATGTTGCTCCATTGACTGTGCCCCCTAGGAGCGAGATGATGATCTGGTGTAGGGCAGCAGTAGGGTCTCAGGGGCGTGACTACCCTGCAATGATGGAGCCCCTGCCTTCCGAGCACTGGCCCACTGTAATGGCCGCCCGAGGGGTGGTGGATGTGAAGAAAGGGAGAGTGCCTGTGAGAGTGCTGAACTGTGGAGAGGAAGAAGTCAGGCTTCCCCGGTATGCCACCATTGCCAAGCTGCTCACCCTGGACCCTCACACTATCCATGAAGCCAGCCCATCTACACTCCCACCTACCACCAGCACTTCCCCACACCAGAGGGAGACAAAGGAGTGGCATCAACAGCTACATGTAGGCACTGATGACACCCCTACACATCACAGGGCAGGGGTATATAGGGTGGTGCAGGAGTATGAACAGGTTTTTAGTAAGCACCCCCTAGACTTTGGGCAGATTAAGGGAGTCCAACACCACATCCCCACCGGTGAACATCCCCCTATCAAAGAGAGGTATAGACCTATTTCCCCTGCACATTACCAGTGTGCCAAGGATATGTTGAGGAATATGAAGGAGGCAGGGGTTATTCGGGACAGCTGTAGTCCCTGGGCTGCTCCGTTGGTACTAGTCAAGAAGAAGGATGGTACCATGCGGATGTGTGTGGACTACCGGAAGATCAACCAGATAACCCATAAAGATGCCTATCCGTTACCTCGGATTGAAGAGTCTTTGGCTGCGCTGAGAACTGCAAACTACTTCTCGACCCTTGACCTCACCAGCGGATACTGGCAAGTGGCCGTGGCCCCAGAAGAGCGGGAGAAAACCGCCTTCACCACCCCGATGGGGCTCTGCGAATTCAATAGTATGCCGTTCGGGCTGTGCAACGCCCCAGGAACCTTCCAACGGCTGATGGAGTGCTGTCTGGGACATCTAAACTTCGAGACCGTCCTGTTGTACTTGGATGATGTGATTGTTTATTCCCAGACGTACGAAGCCCATCTGGAGCACCTGGCCGAGGTGTTCGCGTCCCTTGCCAAGTATGGGATGAAATTGAAGCCCTCTAAGTGTCACCTGCTGAAACCCAGAGTGCAGTACCTGGGGCACGTGGTGAGTGCAGATGGTGTTGCCCCTGACCCTGAGAAGATTACTGCCATCCAGAGCTGGCCGAGGCCAACCACAGTGAGGGAAGTAAGGCAGTTCCTGGGCCTGGTGGGGTACTACCGGCGCTTTATCAAGGGATACACGAAGATGGCGGCCCCCATGCAAGACCTCCTCGTGGGACAGACCAAAGGTGGTAGACCCGTTGGAGCCCCACTGTCGTGGGAGGACAAGCATGAGGAATCCTTTTGCCAGCTGAAGGCGGCCTTGACCGGAGAAGAGGTCCTGGCATACCCTGATTATGGGTGCCCGTTCATCCTCCACACGGATGCCAGTAACGTGGGGCTAGGAGCGGTCCTATCCCAGGTCCAGGATGGAAAGGAGAAGGTGATCGCCTATGCTAGCCGAAAACTCCGGCCGACTGAAAGGAACCCTGAGAACTATAGCTCCTTCAAGCTCGAGCTATTGGCATTGGTGTGGGCTATCACGGAGCGGTTCCGCCACTACTTGGCGGCAGCAACATTCACCGCGTTTACAGACAACAATCCGCTGACGCACCTGAACACGGCCAAGTTGGGCGCGCTGGAGCAGCGGTGGGTAGCCCGGCTAGCCAATTATGATTTCACCATAAAGTACCGGGCCGGGCGCGTCAACATCAATGCGGATGCACTCTCCCGGATGCCCCATCTGTCAGAAGAGGGGTGCGAGGATGACGACCTCGAGGAGATTGAGTTGCCTGCGTTTCACCAGCCGCCTACTGAGAGGGTACAAGTACATCAGCAACGGGTGGATCTGGACCCACGGCCCAGTCAAGAGTGGCAAGAAGCTCAGGATCAAGCGCCGGCTGTTCGCCTTGTCAAGACTCTGGTGGAACAAGGGGCTACGGGAATAGACCCTGCCGCCCCAGCCGAAGCCCAACGCTTGTGGAAAGAACGTAAACGGCTTTACCTACACCAGGGGAAGCTGTACCGTGAGCTGATCAACCCGAAGACCCATGAGAAAATATGCCAGTTGGTCATTCCGCAAGCTGACGTTGCCACTGTCCTGCGGGCATACCATGATGGTGCTGGCCACTTCGGGTGGAAGAAGCTGGAGATGCTGTTGAGGGAGCGGTTCTATTGGAGTGGGATGCGTGAATCGGTGGAAGCCTGGTGCCGGGAGTGCGGTCCTTGTACGCTAAGGAGAAAGGACGAGACTAGCCAGAGGGCACCCTTACATCCAATAGTCACCCATCAGCCGCTGGAATTGGTCGCCTTAGACCATGTCAAGCTCACCCCTAGCCGAAGTGGGTACACCTATGCATTGACCATGGTAGACCACTACTCAAGATTTATGGTGGTCGTCCCCGTTAAGGACCTAACTGGTCGAACTGCTGCTCGGGCGTTCCAGGCTTATTTCTGCCGGCCCCATGGATACCCAGAAAAGGTGCTGACTGACCAAGGCCCGGCCTTTGAAGCAGAGGTGTTCCACGAATTCTGCCAGTTGTATGGCTGCAAGAAGATCCGGACCACTCCTTACCACGCCCAGACCAACGGCATGTGCGAGAAAATGAACCACCTGGTCCTGGGGCTTCTCAAGACGCTACCACTGGAAGAACGGAACCTGTGGCCGGAAAAGCTACCCGACCTGGTCGATATGTACAATAATATCCCCTCTAGCTCGACGAAGTGCACCCCAGCGTATCTGATGAAGGCTCGGCCCGGCCGCCTGCCGGTGGTTCTGGAGATGGGATTGGAGGCCCCCGAAGCACTCCCTTCGACGGTGGAGTGGGAAAGCCGGAGGAGAGCGCAATACCGGCAAATCCAGGAGTATGTGGAGAAAAACCTCAGTCGAAGTCGAGAACAGCAGGAGCACCGGTTCAATCAGAAGGCGTCCGCGGATCCTTTCCAGCCAGGAGATGTAGTGCTGAAACGGAAGAGGAAAGCACACAAGCTGGATGATCAGTGGGAGCAAGTCCCTTATGTCATACAACCCACAGAATGGGAAGATGGGAAGGCCTACCAGATCAGTCGTGACCAAGGGGGCACCCTGGCCACAGTTTCCCGGGACCATCTAAAAAGGTGCCCTCCAGCGTTGAGGGCAGAGGCTGAAGTACCGGTTCCTCCACCAGCGGAGAAGGCAGCAGAGGTAATCCACACGGTAATGGGTGACTTCCCAGCAAACTGGCCTACACAGAACGGCGCGGTGATTCTTCCAGTGATACTGTTCCCACAACCCGTGGATGAAGGAGTAGTGGAAGTGGTTAACCGTGAGCCAGAACCAGTGCCAGTGCCCAGGGATGAACCTGTACCCAGCTCCCCCACGCCCCCACCTTCTCCACACTATAGCCGGGAGGAGGAACCGATTGTTCCCTCTACCCCACTGTCTAGCACCACTGACACCGGGCCCCGAAGGTCCACCCGTTCCAACCTAGGTAGACCTCCACTTAGGTACAGGGAGACCGTTCTGTAAGGAAAAGGGGGCAGGGAATGTAAAGAGTGCTTGTTTGTTGTTTGAAAAGTTGAAAGTTCTGCAATGATAAGAAAAATGATGATTACCGAACAGTAACCAGATTTGCTTTGTGATTTGCAACCGGCTGGAGCCGGCACCGTTGTCCCCGTGGGGACCGTTTAAAAAGTTATGCATGGGAATTATCCATGGACAAGCCCGTGAACTTGCAGGGCAACCACAAACGTTAGTGGCTTGTAAATATGTTGGGTACCGTTACCGTTTCCGCAGGCCGCCTCCGGAGAGGCAGGTTGGAGGGAGGGCCCTGAGCAGAGCAGGCCAGGGCCCAGCCACCAAAGGAACCGGTGGCTACCCTCTGGAGGGGAAGGACAGATCCCGCTCGGGTACCGTGTGCTGGACTGTGGGTCAAGGGGTGCTGCCTGGGCTTTAGGGGCAGCATCAGGGCCAGGTTACTTGGGTGGGAGAGAGCGGAAACCGTAACCGTATACCGTTGAAACGTTAAAAGTAAAATGTGCCTCCCGTCTTGGGAAGAAGTTATTAAAAATGTTATTATTGTTTGTTTAACCCTGTTATCCCCTTTTTACAGAAAAATAAAACCGGTGTAGGACGGCAGCCCGCGGACGGTCTGCATTTTGCTAAGGGGGAATGTGTCGCCCTGGGCAAGCCAGGGGTCACAGGTCACAACACCACCACACCCCACATCCCAGGTAGGCACACCTAAGCTGAACCAAAAATCCTTGTTGCCTTCCTCCAGAGGCTGATGATTCACACCAGGGGGTGGGCCAGGCAGTTGGCTCCGCCCACCAAGGAGATCACAGTTCTGGAGGCGGGAAGGACCAGGCAGATTAGCCCGGGAAGGGCAAGAGTAAACAACGGAGTTGAGTGAGGAGCAGATAAGAGAAGTGAAAGTGGAGGAAAGAAGAGTAGTAAAGGAGGAAAGCAAGAAGTGGTGACAGAGCAGAGAGTGTGCAAAGCCTGAGAGCCCAGCTTTGTGTAGGGCTAGAATAGCAAGGTCAGCGACGGCGGTGACTGTCCGGAGGGGGACCGTTTGGAAGTTCCTGGAAGGACCCCGTTGGCTGTGTGCCCGGTGGTCTGGAGCAGTGTTCCGAAGGACAGTCAGCACCAGGGCAGGGGCCTCTCGGACCCCGGCAAGGCTAGGAGTCGCCAAATTTGCCGAATCCGTCAGTGAAGGGGACGTAGATTCCCCCAACAACCAAGTCCCGATTGAAGGCAACAGCCCAACCCGTACAACAGAGGCACCGCCACCGCCAGGGCACCAGTCTCTGAGGGCCAGCGCCTGCGGGCAAAGTGTAGTGCTCCTCCGGCCCAGCTTGAAGCCGGGGAGCGGGTTACCGGTGGGGACCCATCGCAACCAACCGTACATACAGGTGCAAGGAAGAGGGACATCACCGTCACCTACCGGGAAAGCAAAGCAGCCGTCTGTGGGACCGTCCTACCAGCCGTTGGTTTACCGTACAAACTGTGTCCGTGTCTCAGGCTGAGTGAGTACCACCGTGCCGCAAGGCACAGCGCTGCCCCCGCGTCCCTGCGCCCACCAGGCCCTGCACCTCACAAGCCATCACCGGGCCCCGGGATCACCAACTCCTACCCACGGAGGGGCAACACAACACCTGGCTGCTCCACATCACCATCCCCGGGATCCCCGTATTAAGCAGCGGTGGTGCTACAAATCACCACAACCGTGGGTGGCGTCACGGACATTATCCCAACACCCAAACAACCCCCCTTTCACTCACGGGCGAGGAGCGCCGCTCGAGGAAAACCCCCGGGATCCGGCCTACGGCTCGAGCCACCACTGAGCAGCTGGACCCGAGCAGAAGGGGTGAGCGCGGTGTGCTGACACCCTCCTCCCCGCCCGCGACAATTACACCTAGAGGGATCTATTCCTATATATTATATAGAGTCATTACACACAGAGGGATCTATTTCTATATATTATATAGAATCATTACACACAGAGGGATCTATTTCTATATATTATATAGAGTCATTACACACAGAGGGATCTATTCCTATATATTATATAGTCATTATACATAGAGGGATTTATTCCTATATATTATATAGAGTCATTACACACAGAGGGATCTATTTCTATATATTATATAGAGTCATTACACACAGAGGGATCTATTCCTATATATTATATAGAGTCATTATACACAGAGTGATCTATTCCTATATATTATATAGAGTCATTACACACAGAGGGATCTATTCCTATATATTATATAGAGTCATTACACACAGAGTGATCTATTTCAAGTATTTATTTCTGTCAGTGTTGATGATTATGGCTTACAGCCAATGAAAATACAAAAGTCATTATCTCAGAAAATTAGAATAGCTACCACAAACACCTGCAAAGGATTCTTAAGCGTTTAAAATGGTCCCTTAGTTTGGTTCAGTAGGCTGCACAATCATGGGGAAAACTGCTGACTTGACAATATCCAGAAGGCAGTGACTTAAACTCCACAAGGAGCGTAAACTACAAAAGTTAATTGCTAAAGAAGCTGGCTGTTCACAGAGTGCTGTATCCAAGCATATTAATGGAAAGTTGAGTGAAAGGAAAAAGTGTGGTAGAAAAAGGTGCACAAGCAACCGGGAAAACCACAGCCTTGATAGGATTGTTAAGAAAAGGCCATTAAAAAATTTGGGGGAGATTCACAAGGAGTGGACGCTGCTGGAGTCAGTGCTCAAGAGTACCACACACAGACGTATCCAGGACATGGGCTACAACTGTCACATTCCTTGTGTCAAGTCACTCATGACCAATAGACAACACCAGAAGCGTCTTACCTGGGCCAAGGAGAAATGGAACTGGACTGTTGCTCAGTGGTCCAAGGTGTTGTTTTCAGATGAAAGTATATTTTGCATTTCATTTGGAAATCGCGGTCCGAGAGTCTGGAGGAAGAGTGGAGAGGCCACAATCCAAGCTGCTGAGGTCTAGTGTGAAGTTTCCACAATCAGTGATGGTTTGGGGAGCCATGTCATCTGCTGGTGTAGCTCCACTGTGTTTGATCAAGAGCAAAGTCAGCGCAGCCGTCTACCAGGAAATTTTAGAGCACTTCATGCTTCCCTCTGCCAACAAGCTCTTTGGAGATGTAAATTTCATGTTCTAGCAGGACTTGGCACCTGTCCACGCTGCCAAAAGTACCAATACCTGGTTTACTAACCACAGTATCACTATGCTTGATTGTCCAGCAAACTCGCATGACCTAAACCCCATAGAGAATCTATGAGAGACACCAGACCCAACAATGCAGACAAGCTGAAGGCGGCTATCACAGCAACCTGGGCTTCCATAACATCTCAGCAGTGCCACAGGCTGATCACCGCCATGCCATGCTGCATTGATGCAGTAATTCACACAAAAGGAGCCCCAACCAAGTATAGAGTCATTTACTGTACAGCCTTTTCAGTAGGCGCCAACATTTCTGGGTTCAAAATCATTTTTTCAGTTGTTGTTATATAATATTCAAATTTTCTAAGATAATGACTTTTGGGTTTTCATTGGTTGTAAGCCATAATCATCAACATTAAGAGAAACAAACACTTGAAATAGATCCCACTGTGTGTAATGACTCGATTTAATATAAGAATAGATTCCTCTGTGTGTAATGACTCGATTTAATATAAGAATAGATTCCTCTGTGTGTAATAACTCTATATGATATATAGAAATAGATCCCTCTGTGTGTAATGACTCTATATAACATATAGGAATAGATCCCTCTGTGTGTAATTACTCTATATAATATATAGGAATAGATCCCTCTGTGTGTAATTACTCTATATAATATATAGGAATAGATCCCTCTGTGTGTAATGACTCTATATAATATATAGGAATAGATCCCTCTGTGTGTAATGACTCTATATAATATATAGGAATAGATCCCTCTGTGTGTAATGACTCTATATAATATATGTTTCCTTTTTGGATTGAATTACTGAAATAAATTAACTATTTGATGATATTCTAATTTATTGAGATGCACTTGTATCTATGATCCAGCTTTAGTATGTCGACTGAATCTGCTGACATGCCAATGTTGACTTCTGCCTGCTAAAATATAGATCTGATAGGTTAGATTTGTTTTGCCCTGTAGATAAGCGGTACCATATTGCCGCTACTCATCTTCCCCATTCAGTTGAAGTTGAACTAATACCCATATAAATGCATTAAAGTAACATTGATTCCTCTTTTCTCTATAGTCCAAAGTAGGTGGACAGTATGTGTAATAGGGTTATCAAACATGGTGTAAAGTGATACTGACTCAGTTACCCTTAGCAACCAATCAGATTCCACCTTTCATTCTTCACAGACTCTTTGGAAAATGAAAGGTGGAATCTGATTGGTTGCTAAGGGCAACTGAGTCAGTTTCACTTTACACCATGTTTTCTAAAGCTCATCTCACCTGTAATAGTGAGCTATGACATTCGGTAGTCTAGTTCCTTGCGTGCAGTATATTGGAGTGAGCCCCCTTTACCTCCTGGCCCCCTATACAGCTGCACAGGTTGTACCTATACTATATCTGCTCCTGGAACTAAGATTATTTTTAGGTGCCTAAAAATTAAAATATGGCACCTGTTGGGTACATCGCCCTTTTACCTCTATCCTTCACCCACGTGGCGCGAAAGACGATCCTGAGTCAAGTTCATCATTAATTCACCCACCTCCGCGCTCTGACACTGCGGCAGGTTCAGGAAGACGACCAGGTTCTTCCAGTATTTAAAGACTTAACAAACAGAGATAAGATTTTCACTTTCAAAAGGATCAAAGCTCATAAAGTGTCACATTGTATCCATAAAACGTTATATTATCCTCCTGTGAGGCCGGTGGCAGCTACAAGGAAACCTGACGTTACCAGTGACAACACAATAACTTGTCGTCCCTGTTCTTCTATCAAAGATCGTCCAGGAATTTCCTCATTGTTCTCTCCGCTTGGGTTCTTTGCTTCTGGTCAAAAACTTTCCAATATATTACTCGTATAAAAACAAAAGTGCTGTTGTCAGACTTCTGTCACAAGTATGTCAGTCTGATGTGACCTCGGGAGATTCTGGGATCACAGCGCTTAGTTGATCGCAGATCCTATTTAGTGCCCCCTCAAGTAGGAGCTTATCTAATGAATTTGGTGCTGAAGGGGTTAATGTTCCTTTCTATCCTGCTGTGATTGAACAGGTAGTTGTAATCTCAGCTGCAGCCATTCCTTTCCACTATATAAACCCACTCCTTAGTCTCTCCTATGCCGGCTGTAGTTCATTCTATGCTGACCTGTGAAGGAGTTGGCTCTGGAGAAAGCTGTGGTTCTCTTTCCAGTGGATGGATGTGGTGGAGTCCCTCTCTGGAGAAGAATGGGAGTTTTTGATGTTGTTTCTGTCTACCTTGTTTGTCTCTCATTCCTCCTTTAGGTTAGTAGTAGGACTAGTTTCTTGCTGGCCTGCTCACTAGTCACGACTAGTCCAGGGTCAATCAGGGTCTAGGTATGTGATCGTCTATAGGGAAAAGGACCTGTTTAGGGACTTTAGAGTGCTCAGGGATCAGCCAAAGGTGATTTAGGTGGTGACTCCTCTCCCTATTGTCAGGGCGTTTCTGTACATCTTCCCTGGTGTACCACTCCTTTTGTGCCTCATGCTGAGTATTCCCCATTTTCACTATATGAACCCTATCAGTTGCTGGTTATGGCCTGCAGGGCTTTATAGAAATTACCCCTTGTTAAGTGGGGGAGTTAAGTTTTTGTTTACTATGCGGATCTCCACAGCAAGGTATGGACCAGACTAGATGAATGGTAGGGTTCTCTTCTTGCCCCTCCCCTCCACTTCCTTTGATTTAATTCATTGTTCACTTCCATAGGTCTGCATGAGCGATTGGGGACATTGGCTAGTCAATTGTGTATATATATATATATATATATATACTGTATATTTTATGTGCATTTTCTAATATGCCACTATATTTTAATTGAAATGGATAGAGGTAATGTTTTAATATAGTATACTAGAAGGTGGCCCGATTCTATGCATCGGGTATTCTAGAATTTACGTATTGTGTAGTTAATGTATGATTTTTGTTATATATATATAGATGTTGTCTGTAGTTACCAAGTGTTTGTGTAGGGGCTGTACATGTTCTGGGTGTTGTCTGGGTGTGGCGGGGGGTGAGAGCGGTGTTGTTTGTGTGTTGCGTTATTTGTGGAGCGCTGTGTGTCTGTAGCGTTGTGTGTGTGTGTTGCGCGGTTTGTGTGGGGTGGGTGTGTTTTGGGGGGAGGTATGTTTTGTGCAATGTGTGTGTTGTGCGGTATGTGCGTATATTTGTGTGCCGCGGTGTTTGTGTGTTGGGTGTTGTGTGTGTGCGGCGTTGTCTGTGTGTGTGGGTGTCTGTGCACGGCAGTGTTTGTGGTTCCCAGTGTGTGTGTGGTGTGTTGTGCAGTGCGTGTGTGGCGGTGTGTGTGTGTTTTGGGGGGAGGTGTGCACCCCCCATCATGCTCCATCCCCCATGCTGCGCACCCCCCATCGTGCTCCATCCCCCATGCTGCACACCCCCCATCGTGCTCCATCCCCCATGCTGCGCACCCCCCATCGTGCTCCATCCCCCATGCTGCGCACCCCCCATCGTGCTCCATCCCCCATGCTGCGCACCCCCCATCGTGCTCCATCCCCCATGCTGCGCACTCCCCATCGTGCTCCATCCCCCATGCTGCGCACTCCCCATCGTGCTCCATCCCCCATGCTGCGCATTCCCCATCGTGCTCCATCGCCAATGCTGCGCACTCCCAAACGTGCTCCATCCCCCATGCTGCGCACTCCCCATCGTGCTCCATCCCCCATGCTGCGCACTACCCATCGTGCTCTATCCCCCATGCTGCGCACTCCCAAACATGCTCCATCCCCCATGCTGCGCACCCCCCATCGTGCTCCATCCCCCATGCTGCGCACCCCCATCGTGCTCCATCCCCCATGCTGCGCACCCCCCATCGTGCTCCATCCCCCATGCTGCGCAGTCCCAAACGTGCTCCATCCCCCATGCTGCGCACTCCCAAACGTGCTCCATCCCTCATGCTGCGCACTCCCAAACGTGCTCCATCCCTCATGCTGCGCACTCCCAAACGTGCTCCATCCCCCATGCTGCGCATTCCCCATCGTGCTCCATCCCCCATGCTGCGCACTCCCCATCGTGCTCCATCCCCCATGCTGCGCACTCCCAAACGTGCTCCATCCCCCATGCTGCGCACTCCCCATCGTGCTCTATCCCCCATGCTGCGCACTCCCCATCGTGCTCTATCCCCCATGCTGCGCACTCCCAAACGTGCTCCATCCCCCATGCTGCGCACCCCCCATCGTGCTCCATCCCCCATGCTGCGCACCCCCCATCGTGCTCCATCCCCCATGCTGCGCACTCCCCATCGTGCTCCATCCCCCATGCTGCGCACTCCCCATCGTGCTCCATCCCCCATGCTGCGCACTCCCCATCGTGCTCCATCCCCCATGCTGCCCACTCCCCATCGTGCTCTATCCCCCATGCTGCGCACTCCCCATCATGCTCGATCCCCCATGCTGCGCACTCCCCATCGTGCTCCATTCCCCATGCTGCACACCCCCCATCGTGCTCCATCCCCATGCTGCGCACTCCCCATCGTGCTCCATCCCCCATGCTGCACACCCCCCATCGTGCTCCATCCCCATGCTGCGCACCCCCCATCGTGCTCCATCCCCCATGCTGTGCACCCCCCATCGTGCTCCACAGTCACACATCAGACAGTATACACGCACACATCTAATCGCATACACTCACACACACACCCCACTTCTCCCTGTGCCCACCGGTGGGCGGTCCCAGCAGCTGTGCTGCACGCCGTGCTCCTCTGCCGACACTCAGAGATCCGATCGCATACACTCACACACACACACACACTCACACATCAGAACACACTCACACACATCCGATCACATACACTCACACACACACTGACGATATCGCACATACGCGCTCACACAATCACAACATCCGGAGATACCACATGCTTCTGGCCATGTGATCCTCCGGCAGGTCCTGGAAGGTCACTGCACGAACAGTATCGCCGCCGAGAAGCAAGCGATATCACGGGATGTTGTGAGTGTGTGGATGCGATCTGATGTGTGTGTGAGGTGTGTGTGAGAGTGAGTGTGATCTGATGTGTGTGTGTGTGTCTGTTCTTATGTGTGTGCGTGTGTGTGTTCCGCCGCTGCAGGACCTTGATGCGCTCACCTGGGAGCCGGTGTACGCTGGTAACCATGCTACACAATATTACATGGTTACCAGCGTACCCCGCCCCCCGCTCGCACGGGAGCCCACACCAGCGTACGCCGGCAACCCCAGCAATGCGAGGGTATGTGTCGGCTGGGTTGGCGGCGTACGCTGATGTGGGCTCCCGGGGTTACGGCACTCACCTGGGAGTCGGGGCTCCGTGTCGTTTCGGGGAATGCGTGCAGGGGGCGGGGCCAGAGCGAGCGTGCAATGCGTGAGGGGGCGGGGCGTGGCCGAGTTGCCAATGCATGCAGGGGGCCGGGGCGAGAGGCCAATCCGTGCGGGGGGGCGGAGCCGAGGCGAGGCGAACGGCCAATCCGTGCGGGGGGCGGAGCCGAGGCAAGCAGCCAATGAGACGCTTGTCGCAGTAAGGACAGAATTTTGGTGGAAGACAGACAGATAGACAGACAGACAGAGAGACAGAATAAGGCAATTATATATATAGATGCTCTGTAAGCCACCTAATCTGAGAGCAACATAATGTAGAGACAGAGACCCTGATGTGTCACTTACTGGGCTGCTTGCTGTAGTTTTGATAAAATCAAACGTTTATCACCAGGAGATTATCACTAGAGGACTACTAAACCATCTGCCACATAGTCCTCCATATTCCTGAGCTCTATATAAGCCCGCCTACACCACTAATTGGCAGCTTCCTGCCTATGCACAGTGCACACAGAAAGCTGACAATCAGAGGTGAGGGCGGAGTTATACAGAGCACAGCATTCAGAAAAGGCTATGTGCTCACGCTGCATCTTTGTGGCGACCGCATAATTTCATCCTATGGTTACAGAAACGCAGCCTGGGGCTTAAAAATGCTTCCAAAAACCTCATGTGGTTCCTCCTATTTTAATACACAGCCAAAATAGGTGCATGGCTGAGGGCTGCAGCCTGTAGCCGTATGCTTTATCTGTACTGGGTATCATAATATCGAGGGACCCTACAAAAATGTATTTTACTGTACGATATAGACCCACCCACCGGTGTCTGTGATTGGAAGCCTCAGACATGCTTTCATTAAGCGTGGTGGCTCATCTGACTGCAACCAATCACAGAAGCCAGGGGGCGGGAGAAGCAGTGCATATGCAGTGAAGGTAATGCATGGTCCCGGAAGCGGCAGTGGGAGTGTACAGCCACCCGGTGACTCGGTAAGTATGAAACGCTTGCTCCTACCTCTGCATCGGATTCTGGTCCCCATAGATTTTATGGGGACCGGTATCTGTTTCAACCAAAGTAACTACCCCTTATCTTGTATAAAAGTATAAATTTTATTCAAAACACATAATTGACAAAAGTGCAGGTTAAAAATCAATCTATTAGTGCATACTATAAGGCTGGGGAGGGTCCTTGGGCACCTTCCCTATCCTCTCCCTTCCTTCCAGTGGAGGTCGGCACCCTAGTATAATACGCCGTGGTGCCCCCACTCAACCGTTGACTGATCCTAGGTGGCCCTTTACTATACTCTGTATCGTGCTGCTAGCCTTAATGAGGGGCCTTACAAAAAAGTATAGTGTTTCACACTCATACCACTCATTATGCAAATATATTGGTATCAGTTAAGCCAATAATATCCCCTTGTTGTATTTTTAATTTTGTTCTGCATCTGGGGTATAATACTGCTCAAGGGTAACCATAGGGTACAATCATTTTCTTATGCCCATATTCATCAAAAACAGCTTAGTAGCCCGTCCTTCACCGCTCATGGCGGTTTTTCTGCCCAACGCGTTTCCCCTCCAGGACTTTCAATCAAAAGGAGGTTCCTCAGGGGCTGTTCATATAATTGTGATCATTTATATGGTAGAATTATATTCAAAGTATCAGGGGGTTAAATCCATCCTTCAATAAGGAGTCCTCAATTATTATCAGTAGGCATTTAGTGGCAAATTGTCAAATATCTGCCTGTCACGCAGTAATGGAATGATGCCTGCTTGTTGTGTCCACCCACAGGGTATAGTCATTCCTCCAATGTGGAGATCATAGTCATGGTCAGAGTTGCTGTGTGTCAAATGAGGGCTTCTGCCTATGTGGCTGTGGATGGTGAGCACCACATCTGGCCAGATACCAGGGATCAATCCCCCGCCGACCCTGAATCAAAAAATTGGTCAGATGCTCTGAATCAAGTTACGCCCCTGATAACGGGTATTGAGTGTCAGCTCCTCAGTGACGCTTGGTATGGTCCAGTCGGAATACTGGATCTGGCTTGGAAATTCCTGAGATTTACTGCTAATTTCACGGGGGGTTTTTTTCAACCAATGCGATGTTTTCACCTCCTTTTAATTACAAACGTTCCTCCAGGTCTGATTAGCTCCCGAAACCATTCTAGGTATATTGTTTAACGTCCCATTAACTTTTATAGGAGTCAACATATGTTTCAGTTTACAGAAATGTTAATCCGGCAAGACAAATTGTCTCTGTAAAGAAGTCGTTCACAGATATTTATGTTGGAATTCTCAAACCGCGACATTTCTGACATTGCATTCCTATGGTGGCAAACAAAAACCTATTGTATAAGCTGGTAAGCCAAGATGTCAGATTGGGAGAGCTGTCAAATAGCTATGCACAGCGCGGTGGGCACCATATTTAGAGCTGATCTGCGGCCGTGGCACTCACTCCCTATTAATTACTTAACCGCCTGAAGGTGGGGAGAAGGAACACAAATTCCGTCAAAACTCGCACCGCGCTGGCAAGTATAAGCTTTTTTTACTTTTATGGGGGCGCACGTAAGGAATGAGAAGTGGTTGTCCAAGTAGCGGGATACCACTGCGGTGGTGGTACAGGATGCATGTCAGTATAGTCTTTTATTATTTTACCTGGGGCAAACATTTTGAGTGAGATGGGGTTGTCCTAGTAGCAGACAACCCCTTTAAAAGCAAAGTTCTGGGTGCACCTAGCTACCACTAGAGGGAGACAAGGAGCTTACTGCATACTTATCATGGAGCTATATACCAATCTACAACTATCTTCTTGTCTCCCTCTAGTGGCGACTGTGGGCAGCCAGAATTTTATCTTTTAAATTCATATATCTATGCAGGGTATTTGGATCCTATTATGATTAAAAAGGAGTCTGGTCGATATAAAGGTATATTGTAAAAAATAATCAACACAGAATTTTGCTCCTTAAAAATATATCATGATAAAAGGGTGGAGATGCCTTGTAAGCTTATATAAAAGACATGTGATATTTCAGACTATGCACAGATTTAGCCTTAGGCAGAACTACTGTATCAGCAATGTTATGCCAGATTATGCTGCTCTTCTGTGTATATGGTAACTTAAGTCTTAATTTTCCATTGTAATCAGTAGTCTCACTGACTTCGGAACGGATTATATTTTCAGCATATTATTTCTTAAAACTGCCAATGTGTAATTTCTTTATGTCCATTATTGTTATATGCATTATTGTCTCTTATTATGCTATTCCATTATATATGATACTGTATATAGATAATAAATCATGTTTTAAAATATCTATCTTAATAAATATTTTATTATTTAACGGCCTTCAGTTCGATCTCGGGCCATGGCGACTTGATGGATGAATACTCTGGGAAGATGGATCCTGTGCAGTGCATCCTAGACAGGTCCACCAGGGTCTACTCTGCCTAGATAGGCCCACCAGGGTCTACTCCACCTAGATAGGTCCACCAGGGTCTCCTCCGTATAGATAGGTCCACCAGAGTTTTCTTCACATAGATAGGTCCACCAGGGTCTTCTCTGCCTACATAGGTCCACCAGGGTCTACTCCATCTAGATAGGTCCACCAGAATCTTCTCCACCATTATCTTGATAGTATCAAGCCATCAGGTTGCTGGTCTTCCTCTTCACCTTGTTCCTGCTATTCTTCCGACCATGATGTCCTTCTCCAGTGATTGTTCTCTTTGTGTCATGTGTCCACAAGTTGGTGATCCTTGCTTCAAGTGACATATCTGGGTTGATTTGCTTGTTCTTCTTGCCATCCATGGTATTAATAACATCCTTTTCAGCAAGCCTACATAGGTCCACCAGGGTCTTCTCCACCATTTCTTGTATGAAGCCATCGGGTGCTGGTCTTTCTTTTGCCTTGTTCCTTCTATTCTTCCAACCATGATGTCCTTCTCCAGTGATTGCTCTCTTTGTATGATGTGTCCAAAGTAGGCAAGTTGTAGCTTGGTGATCCTTTGTTCGAGTGACATATCTGACTTGATTTGTTCCAAAATTGATTTGTTTGTTCTTCTTGCCATCCATGGTATTGATAACACCCTTCTTCACTAAGCCTAGATAGATCCACCAGGGTCTTCTCCACCATTTTCTTGTATCAATCCATCAGGTGCTGGTCTTTCTCTTTGTCTTGTTCCTTTTATTCTTCAAACCAAGGTGTCCTTCTCCAGTGACTGCTCTCTTCGTATGAACTGTCCAAAGTAGGCAAGTCATAGCTTGGTGATCCTTGCTTCGAGTGAAATGTCTCGCTTGAGTTGTTCCAAAATTGATTTGTTTGTTCTTCTTGCCATGTATGGTATTGATAACATCCTTCTTCAGCAAGCCTACAGAGGTCCACCAGGGTCTTCTCCACTATTTTCTTGTATCAACCCATCGGGTGCTGATCTTTCTCATTGCGTTGTTCCTTCTATTCCTCCGACCATGATGCCCTTCTCCAGTGATTGATCTTTTTGTATGATGTGTCCAAAGTAGGCAAGTCATAGCTTGGTGATCCTTGCTTCGAGTGAAATGTCTTGCTTGAGTTGTTCCAAAATTGATTTGTTTGTTCTTCTTGCCATGTATGGTATTGATAACATCCTTCTTCAGCAAGCCTACAGAGGTCCACCAGGGTCTTCTCCACCATTTTCTTGTATCAATCCATCAGGTGCTGGTCTTTCTCTTTGTCTTGTTCCTTTTATTCTTCAAACCAAGGTGTCCTTCTCCAGTGACTGCTCTCTTCGTATGAACTGTCCAAAGTAGGCAAGTCATAGCTTGGTGATCCTTGCTTCGAGTGAAATGTCTCGGTTGAGTTGTTCCAAAATTGATTTGTTTGTTCTTCTTGCCAATTATGGTATTGATAACATCCTTCTTCAGCAAGCCTACAGAGGTCCACCAGGGTCTTCTCCACTATTTTCTTGTATCAACCCATCGGGTGCTGATCTTTCTCATTGCCTTGTTCCTTCTATTCCTCCGACCATGATGTCCTTCTCCAGTGATTGATCTCTTTGTATGATGTGTCCAAAGTAGGCAATTCATAGCTTGGTGATCCTTGCTTCGAGTGAAGTTTGTTCTTCTTGCCATCCATGGTGATAACATCCTTCTCCAGCACCACATTTTGAAGCTGTTAATTCTTCTTCTGTCTTGTTCCTTTATCGTCCAGGTTATGTATATATTTGTCATTAACATTATTATTTCATTATAATTTCTTTTTCACATTTACTGTAGTGGAATTCGCTAAAGTTCGTCAATGTTCTTCATCAGTCCTACGCTCCCCTCCACCAGCGCTGTGACCTTTCCACAACTCCCCATTCTTCTTTTTCCTGAAATTGTTCAGTGGCTGGATCCACAATGAGCCGAGGAGTGAGGTAACTTCCTCAGCAGGTAATGAATGTTCGAAGAACAGTAAGATTTAAAGGCCAAGGGGAGGTCAGAAATACAAGAAATGTTCTGCACGTGTTTATATATGTATACAGAGGACTCAGATTGGCTTCTCTTTCCCAGCTCCAGATGTTAGATGTTTTTTCTGTCAGTGCAAAAATGATCCAAAATGTTGATACAAACTCTGTATATGGTGAGAAGTATTGGGGCCCCCTCTTAATAATTGATTACAGTTTTATCATTCAGCCCATGGTGTATAAAATCCGGACCCTGGGATTGCCAACAAGATTACACAAGATCTTCCCTTTGGTTTTGGAGTCCTTGGTGATGAAAGCTGCCATGTTGTATATCCGGTGGGGACGGGTTGGGATAAAATCAAACCTTCTGCAGTGTTTTCTGCATAACATACTATTACCGGGGATAAGGTAAAGCCCTCCCCCATAGTACTCTCCTCTTTATATTTCCAGGATCTATTCGATCTCAAAAATGGGATCTCCTGCTATTTTGCCTGACTGCTTCCCACTCAGTAATACCAAAGCACTGGCTCATGGCTCATACTTTCTCCAAGTCTGCAACATGAGACATCACATATACAGCAGGCGAAGAAACACATCACCAATATATTTCTAAAGGTGCCATTGTCATGAATTTTTCACCAGGTGTCGGTAACAACCCATCCAATCCACATAGGCAATCCATAGATGTCCATATTGTAACACTCGCGGCCAATGTAGGGGCAGTGAGTGGGATTAGTGGACCCACTCCACCACAGGAGGGACCTGGTTACCCTGTAGAGGCTTAACTAAAGCGGGGTTTACACGCTGCGATATTGCTAGCGAGTGTACCTGCCCCCGTCGGTTGTGCGTCACGGGCAAATTACTGCCCGTGGCGCACAACATCGCTTACACCCATCACACATACTTACCTGCCTAGCGACGTCGCTGTAGCCGGCGAACCACCTTGTTTCTAAGGGGGCAGTTCGTTCCACGTCACAGCGACATCACTAAGCGGCCGCCCAATAGAAGCTGAGGGGCGGGGATGAGCGGGCCGAACATCCCGCCCACCTCCTTCCTTCCTCATTGCGAGGCGGATGCCAGGTACCACTCCCAGGGCAGGGTCCGGGACTGTGGCAGCTGACCCCAAGAACATCAGACAGACTCGGGTACGGACACAGATCCAGGCAGGTACAGGTGGAATGACTGGGGCTGACAGGTAGTTGGGTACGGTCAGGTATGGTGGGCACGGCAGAGGCAAATAGATATGGGAAGGCAGGTACAGTTGACGACTGACACAGGGGTAACGGGACCTGACAACTAGCTAGACAGGACACTGTCTAACTGAAGGTGATGCACAGGCACCTTCCATAATAGGCCATAGGCTGAGAGGCATATCCTGGAAATAGAGCACCAGTCCTTTAAGAGGAGGGCTGGTGTGTGCGCGTATGCCCTAAGCACACTCCTGGGAGACCTGGGCTGTGTGCACAGGCCCTGGGACAGAAAGGAGGCAGTAGCACATGTGGATGGCCGGTAAAGTGCGGGGGAGGACAAAACCCGACCGGGCGGTGAGTAAGTCGGTGTACCCGCAGGGACGTCGGCACTACACATAAATTAAGTTATGTGTAATAATGAGAAATGACACAGGGAACAAGTATTGATCATGCTTACTGACATTTATTTTATACTTTGTACAAAAACCTTTGTTGGTGATGACACTTCTAGACCCCTCCTGTATGGAGACACTAGTCACATGCATTGCTCTGGTGTGATTTTTGTCCATTCTCCCATACAGACACTTTTCACATCCTAAATCTCCTTCTTTGAATTCTGAGTTTTTGTTCCTTCCATACATTTTCTATTGGATTCAGGTGACTGGCTGGGCCATTCTAGCTGCTTTTATTTTCTCCTATTTTTGTTTTTCATCTCCGTCCTCGTCTCTTTACTTCTCTACATAATCCTCTTCTAGTCTCCTTCTCTAAAGTGCCTTATTTCTACATCATAATTGTCTCTCTTGTAACCTCTACCTATCGCTTCTAGCAGTTCCCTCTACGTGATCTTTGTGAAATGGATCGGATGATGTGAGTGTAATAGAATCCAATTCACACATACGTTTCATCCATTTGTGGATAACTGCTTTTGATTGAAGTCTTATCTTTTGATCCCTGGGTCCCATCAAATGCATGTTACCATCGAATACACAATGCAGATACGTGCGCCCACCACCGAGAGGTTAGAAGGGAGCTAATAGTTTTCCATTAGTCTCAATGTCAATTATTCGTACCTGACCACTTGTTAAAGAACAGACAGTGATATATGAGTACACCTAGGTTTATTTAAAAAAAAAAAAAAATGAAATACTGTTTATGCCCAAGTGTGAAATATCAGAGAAGTTTTTTAAAATATGGTGTATAAGAGTGTATGGCCAAGTAGGTCAGATCAGTGGATAACCACTGAGCAACGGGAATGAAGAAAACTGATGAAATAATCCAAATAAAAATGATTTAATTATGTTACAAAATATAATAAATACAATCAATTGGAAGGGGTTGAGTTACAACAAAGGAAAAGGAATGCTTATCCACGGTATATATATTGTATGTAGATATATATAAGATATGCTGTGTGCATGTTAGAAATATACATAGGTGATTGCAAATAATAATCATCTTTATTTCTATAGTACCAACATATTCAGCAGCACTTTACAATTCAGAGGTTCATATAGAAGCAATCATAAGTAACAGTTATGGAATATACAATCAGGGCCGGATTATAGGCGGGGCTCCAGCCCAGGGGCCCCCACCAAAAGAGCTTCTAAGGGGGCCCCCACCATATTTGGCACTAGGCACCTGTCAGCATTTTTTTTTTCTTCACACCCTCTCCCCCTCCGTAAAGACAGTCTAATAAATCAGCTGTGTTTTCGGGGGGAGGGGGCCGCGGGGTGTTGGAGCACCGCTATTTATTTGCATCTGCGTCTTTAAGACGCAAAAACAAACTGCGGGCACAGGACGCTGATTGACCCCGGAAGTACCAGCGGCCGCTTGCACTTCCGGGGTCAAGGTGTGCTAATGCTCCCTGCTATGTGCTGCGGCCGTACCCAGCGAGGGGTGGGAGGGGGGCAGCTAGCTAGCTAGCTGCCTGCCTGCCCGCCCCCCTTCCCCCTAGAAGCAGGGGCACGGTGTGGTGGGCCGCTGTATCTGCCGTCCCCGCTGCGCTCCTCTACAGTGTGTGCATGCCAGGCACACTAGCAGGAGGCAGCGCGCTGTGCTGTTCCGGCTCTGCTGTGTGCTGTGCTCGGCATGTACACACTGTAGAGGAGCGCAGCAGAGCCGATGCCGATGACAGCAGCTTCCTCTTTCCGTTCCTATTCAAATGTATTTGCGTCTTACAGACGTAAATACATTTGAACAGCGCACCGGGACTGGGCCCCGCCCCCGACGTGCAGCAACGTGATGAGATCAGCACCTTGCTGACGTCATCACAGTGCTGCGGGCGCCGGGACACAGACATGAAGCAGTAAGCGCTCCATGGAGGAGCTGAAGAGAAAGGTTTAATTAATGGAGATGTGTGGGGAGGGGCTGAGGACACATAACGGGGAACATTTGTGAAGGAACACAGCTCTGTGACAGGCAGAGGAGGAGTACTGTATCTTGAGGGAGGGGGGGAGGCAGGAGTGTGTAGGGACGGGACAGTGTAATTTGTGTGTGTAGGGGGTGATGAGGGTTGTATTGTGTGTGTGTGGGAGGGGTAATGGAGGGTGCATTGTATTGTGTGTGGGGCGAGGGGTAATAGAGGGTGCATTGTATTGTGTGTGGGGGGAAGGGTAATGGAGGGTGCACTGTATTGTGTGTGGGGGGAGGGGTAATTTAGGGTGTATTGTGTGTGGGGGGAGGGGTAATGAAGGGTGCATTGTATTGTGTGTGGGGGGAGAGGTAATGAGGGGTGCATTGTATTGTGTGTGGGGGGAGAGGTAATGAGGGCTGCATTGTATTGTGTGTGTGTGGGGGGAGAGGTAATGAGGGGTGCATTGTATTGTGTGTGTGTGGGGAGGGGTAATGAGGGGTGCATTGTATTGTGTGTGGGGGGAGGGGTAATGGAGGGGTGCATTGTATTGTGTGTGGGGGGAGGGGTAATGGAGGGTGCATTGTATTGTGTGTAGGGGGAGGGGTAATGGAGGGTGCATTGTATTGTGTGTGGGGGGAGGGGTAATGGAGGGTGCATTGTATTGTGTGTGGGGGGAGGGGTAATGGAGGGTGCATTGTATTGTGTGTGGGGGGAGGGGTAATGGAGGGTGCATTGTATTGTGTGTGGGGGGAGGGGTAATGGGGGGTGCATTTATTGTGTGTGGGGGGAGGGGTAATGGGGGGTGCATTTGTTGTGTGTGGGGGGAGGGGTAATGGGGGGTGCATTCATTGTGTGTGGGGGGAGGGGTAATGGGGGGTGCATTGTGTGGGGGGAGGGGTAATGGGGGGTGCATTTATTGTGTGTGGGGGGAGGGGTAATGGGGAGTGCATTGTGTGGGGGGAGGGGTAATGGGGGGTGCATTGTGTGGGGGGAGGGGTAATGGGGGGGTGCATTGTATTGTGTGTGTGTGTGGGGAGGGGTAATGGGGGTGCATTGTATTGTGTGTGTGGGGGAGGGGTAATGGGGGGTGCATTGTATTGTGTGTGGGGGGAGAGGTAATGGAGGGGTGCATTATATTGTGTGTGGGGGGAGAGGTAATGGGGGGTGCATTGTATTTTTTGTGTGTGTAGGAGGAGAGGTAATGGGGGGTGCATTGTATTTTGTGTGTGTGTGTGTGTGTGTAGGAGGTGATGTGGGGTGCATTGTGTGTGTGTGTAGGAGGTGATGTGGGGTGCATTGTGTGTGTGTGTGGGAGGTGATGTGGGGTGCATTGTGTGTGTGTGTGTGTGTGTGTGTGTGTAGGAGGTGATGTGGGGTGCATTGTGTGTGTGTGTGTGTGTAGGAGGTGATGTGGGGTGCATTGTGTGTGTGTGTGTGTGTAGGAGGTGATGTGGGGTGCAGTGTGTGTGTGGGTGTGTGTAGGAGGTGATGTGGAGTGCATTGTGTGTGTAGGAGGTGATGTGGGGTGCATTGTGTGTGTGTGTGTGTAGGGTGTGATGGGGGGTGCATTGTGTGTGTGTGTGTGTGTGTGTGTGTGTGTGTGTAGGGGGTGCATTGTAGTGTGTGTGTGTGTGTGTGTGTGTGTGTCAGAGCTGTGTGTGTAAGAAGCAGTACTGTGTGTGTGTGTGTGGGGTAATGGGGGGTGCATTGTATTGTGTGTGTGGGGGTAATGGGGGGTGCATTGTATTGTGTGTGTGGGGGGAGGGGTAATGGGGGGTGCATTGTATTGTGTGTGGGGGGAGAGGTAATGGGGGTGCATTGTATTTTTTGTGTGTGTGTGTGTGTAGGAGGAGAGGTAATGGGGGGTGCATTGTATTTTGTGTGTGTGTGTGTAGGAGGTGATGTGGGGTGCATTGTGTGTGTGTGTGTGTGTGTGTAGGAGGTGATGTGGGTGCATTGTGTGTGTGTGTGTGTGTGTGTGTGTGTGTGTGTGTGTGTAGGAGGTGATGTGGGGTGCATTGTGTGTGTGTGTGTGTGTGTGTGTGTAGGAGGTGATGTGGGGTGCAGTGTGTGTGTGTGTGTAGGAGGTGATGTGGGGTGCATTGTGTGTGTGTGTGTGTGTGTGTGTGTGTGTGTATAGGAGGTGATTTGGAGTGCATTGTGTGTGTAGGATGTGATGTGGGGTGCATTGTGTGTGTGTGTGTGTGTGTGTGTAGGAAGTGATGTGGGGTTCATTGTGTGTGTGTGTGTGTAGGGGGTAATGGGGGGTGCATTGTGTGTGTGTGTGTGTGTGTAGGGGGTGCATTGTAGTGTGTGTGTGTGTGTGTGTCAGAGCTGTGTGTGTAAGAAGCAGTACTGTGTGTGTGTGTGTGTGTATATATGAATTAGAGCAGTCTGTGCGGCCCCCCCAGAACTATATGGGTCCCTCAGAGCACTATGTCACCCATCCCAGTAATGAGTACACCAACACCACCAGAGCTGTTTCTGTTTGCCCCCCCCAGTAACGTCTATGCCCCCTGCCCCTCCTGTAATGTATATATTGTAGCCCCCAGCCCCTCCTGTGATGTATGTACAGCAGTGCTGTCGGTGTGCAGTCATGTCTGTTAGTGACAGCCATCGTGAAACACAGCCACATGTCCTGAAGGAGCTGGACGGAAACAAGCGGGAGAGGTGAGTGAGGCTGCTGGCGACTTCCCCATATTAATACCTGGAAGGGCTCATGCGCACGTAACTGCTGAATATTCTGCAGCGATCTGACAGCACATGTGCGCTTCAAATCGCTGCAGAAACACTGCATAATGGATACAGTTTTTCTGTGCAAAAAAAGCCGATTTGATGCGCTCTGGCTGCTGCCCCCACCATAGACAGAGCGGGAGCTGCATCCATAGCGCACGGAATAATTGACATGCTCCTTTTATGAACGCACAGATTTGGGTCAACATTTTAGCCTCCAAATCGCTGCGTTCATAAAAGCAACGTGCGCACGTATCATGCACAATCTTCATAGATTGTGCAGGGGACGCAGGACGCATGCATTTACACTGCAGTGCAATACGCAGCATAAATGCATGGAATTACGCAACATGCGCACGAGCCCTAATGCGTGTGTGTCTGCATATATGTCAGTGTATATGACTGTGCATATATTTGTCTGTTTATATGTATTTTTCTGAATTTGTCTTCAAATATGTATATACGTACGGTATATGAGAAAAAATCCCAATACATGAGCCATACGGTGAACATGCGACCAACAATAATATACTGGAAGCATGTATGCACTACTCGCAATTAATGCAAAGACAGAGAACAAGGAGTATCTTGTGCAAAAAGGTAATTTTTATTATCAAATGACGAACAGGCAAAACAGCAAAAATACAATTATAAAAACAACTACCATCAGGTCAAATAGGGCATGGAACAATGGTGCAAAGGTGGTAACCAATAGCCGTGGGAGAGGTGGGAATAATACGCCTAGTACACTTGAAGTGTTCAAAATAGAGATGGACAATGCCACCTTCAATAGTCGTGGGAGAGGGCAAAAACGTACATAAACATGGACCAGTACATGTATGGTACACACAATGGGGCACGATAACCAGTATATAGCCGTGGAGGAGGTGACCAAAAATATACTGATACAACAATAGTCGTGTGAGAGGTGAAAAAATATCACCTAAGGGCTATGAGATGATATGGTCACGGATAGATTATATACATACTAACATGGTACCATAACGGTGCCCCACAGTGTGATCACCAAAAAATGCTCTACGGTGGATTCTCCCCCTTGAGAAAGCATTAGTACCGTCGCGAAACGCGCGTTGGTGGTGATCCCTCCTACTCGGGTATGTGCATTATGTCTTGAATATTCTTGTGCCTCTAGCCATGGGGTTCTGTGGGTGTTTTTCTGATTAGTCATGGTATTTCTTTAGGGGCCTGCCCTTTTCCCTATTGCACCTGCACTTTATTGAGAAATATGCTATATGTGGTTAGGTATCCTGTACTACCATGATAAATACCTTCGATTAATCTGGGAGCTTTTGTAATCACACTGTGGGGCACTATAATGGTATCATTGTAACATACATATATTCTATCTGTGACCATATTATCTTATAGCCATTTGGTGATTTTTTTCACCTCTCACACGACTACTGTCGTACTTGTACATTTTTGGTCACCTCTTTTATGGCTATACACTGGTCCTAGTGTCCCATTTTGTGCACCATACATGTACTGGCCCATATTTATGGACAATTTTTGTCCTTTTCCATGATATGGTCAGGTATCCTCTACTACTATGATGTACACCGTAGAGCATTTTTTGGTGATCACACTGTGGGGCACCGTTATGGTACCATGTTAGTATGTATATATTCTATCCGTGACCATATTATCTCATAGCCCCTAGGTGATATTTTTCACCTCTCACACGACTATTGTTGTATCAGTATACTTTTGGTCACCTCCTCCACGGCTATATACTGGTCATCGTGCCCCACTGTGTGTACCCTACATGTACTATTTATGTACATTTTTTGTCCTTTTCCACGATATGGTCAGGTATCCTCTACTACTATGATGTACACCGTAGAGCATTTTTTGGTGATCACACTGTGGGGCACCGTTATGGTACCATGTTAGTATGTATATAATCTATCCGTGACCATATCATCTCATAGCCCCTAGGTGATATTTTTTCACCTCTCACACGACTATTGTTGTATCAGTATATTTTTGGTCACCTCCTCCACGGCTATATACTGGTTATCGTGCCCCATTGTGTGTACCATACATGTACTGGTCCATGTTTATGTACGTTTTTGCCCTCTCCCACGACTATTGAAGGTGGCATTGTCCATCTCTATTTTGAACACTTCAAGTGTACTAGGCGTATTATTCCCACCTCTCCCACGGCTATTGGTTACCACCTTTGCACCATTGTTCCATGCCCTATTTGACCTGATGGTAGTTGTTTTTATAATTGTATTTTTGCTGTTTTGCCTGTTTGTCATTTGATAATAAAAATTACCTTTTTGCACAAGATACTCCTTGTTCTCTGTCTTTGCATGTATATACGTATGCCTGTATGTGTATGTGCGTGTCTGTGTGTGGATGGGGTCCACTGAGACTCTTTCACCCGGAGGCCACAAAAACCTGGAGCCGGCCCTGGCTGCCTTAACATTGGGATCAATAAAAATATGTGAGTAAAGCAGGCTTTACACGCTACAATATACCTAACAATGTGTCGGCGGGGTCACGTCGTAAGTGACGCACATCCGGCATCGTTAGTGATATTGTAGTGTGTGACAGCTACGTGCGACCCTGATTGTGCGTTAAAACGTTGATTGCATACACGTCGTTCAATTTCTAAAAATTGAATGTCTGGTTGTTCAATGTTCCCGAGGCAGCACACATCGCTCCGTGTGACACCCCGGGAGCGATGAACACAGCTTACCTGCGTCCCGCCGGCAATGTGGAAGGAAGGAGGTAGGCGGGATGTTTACGTCCCGCTCATCTCCGCCCCTCCGCTTCTATTGGCCGGTCGCTGTGTGACATCGCTGTGACGCTGAACGTCCCTCCCCCTTCAGGAAGTGAATGTTCGCCGCCCACAGCAAGGTCGTTTGGAAGGTAAGTACGTGTGACGGGGGTTAATCGTTTGTGCGACACGGGCAACAAATTGCCTGTTCCGCACATACGATGGGGGCGTGTGCGATCGCATACGAGATCGCATATGTAATTGAAACGTGTAAAGCAGCCTTAACTCTACTTTCTGTGTATATGTGACTGCTGTGAGTGATCCTGGACTGTATCTGTATTGTATTGTGTGTATAAGTGACGGCTGTGAGTGATCCTGGACTGTATCTGTATTGTAGTACTGTAAATCTGAATGTAGCAGAACAGGATAAGATAAATGTTCATTGGATTTATATCTAAATGCTACAGTTCGTGCTCTACTGTTATGGCTAAAAATGTTAACGTTATGGGGCCCCCACCAGATTTTCTGCCCAGGGGCCCCCACCAACCTTAATCTGGCCCTGGATACAATAATTAAAATAAAAAAAAGCAAAAATGAGACAGAGTACATATAAGTAATGGCTGACAGCTGCATCAAATGTGCGCAGGTACTATGGCACATGGAGTAAGTAACGAGAAAGCAATAATGCATAATAGCGTTACTTAGGGAAGGAGGGTGTTAGAACCTGGTTAACATACACCACAACGCATGTTTCGGCTGTAGCACCTTCATCAGGGATCACCTTTTGTTGTACGGCCTTACTTGGCCTATTTTAGTTTATTTTATTTTTTTTCTTTCTTCTATTTTATTTCTGAATTGTTATATTCATTGTATGAAAATGTTCTATAAAGTAGAATTAAACATAAGAGTCACCAACAGTTTGCTGACTGTAACTGCAGAGTCCAGACTTCCTCTGATACTAAAGAGGTTGTCCATTAATTTTCCATTGATGGCCTATCTTTAGAATAGGTCATCACTGTCTGATCTGCTGGGGTCTGACACAACCGGCACCTCCGCCAATCAGCTGTTATCGGGGCTGGCGGCGGCCGGAAATGCTCAGTTCTGAAGCTGCTCCGTCTTTTGATAGCGACCACAGCCAAGTACTGCACATCCGCCTCCTATTGATTTGAATAGGAGATGGGCAGTACCCGGTAACAGCCACTATCAGAAGACGGAGCAGCTCCGGAACTGAGCATTTCCAGCCATCGCTGGCAGCTGAGCGGCGGGGGTCCCGGGTCAGACAGTGATGACCTATCTGAATAAAAGGCCATCAATGTAAAAGTAGTGGACAACCTCTTTAACATAAGCACAGGCACTGCACCCCTGCCAGCAGTTTCATGGCCGCATGCAGCCTTACATCACCAAGCACAATGCTGAGTGTTGGATACAGTGGTATAATGCTGCCACCACTGGATTCTGGAGAAATGACAACATGCTCTGTGTAGTGACTAACCACGAATCCCACAGACGCTTCCAAACTTAAAAATGTAGAATGGCTGCACGGCGCAGTATTGTGCATGCGCAATGAGGACTGCTCCTGTCATACTCCCCCTTGCTGTGTTCATGGGACCATCATTCTGGTGATTGGTGGGGGTCTCAGAGGTAGGGGGACTCAGAGGTGGGGGTCTCAGAGGTAGGGGTCTCAGAGGTGGGGGGTCTCAGAGGTGGGGGGTCTCAGAGGTGGGGGGTCTCAGAGGTGGGGGTCTCAGAGGTGGGGGGGTCTCAGAGGTGGAGGTCTCAGAGGTGGGGGTCTCAGATGTGGTAGGGTCTCAGAGGTGGGGGGTCTCAAAGGTGGGGGTCTCAGAGGTGGGGGGTCTCAGAGGTGGGGGGGTCTCAGAGGTGGGGGTCTCAGAAGAGGTGGGGGTCTCAGAAGAGGTGGGGGTCTCAGAGGTGGGGGGGGTCTCAGAGGTGGTGGTCTCAGAGGTGGGGGGTCTCAGGGGTGGGGGTCTCAGAGGTGGGGGTCTCAGGGGTGGGGATCTCAGGGGTGGGGACTCCTGCCATGAAATATTTGTCACCAATTACTTTTATACTGGACCTATTTTGGCTGCACTGGAGAATATCACTCTACAACTAACCCATTCCAGGCACACACATTTCTACGCTTTTCAGATTACATATAATATATTAGCATGGAGACACCCGGCCATGTCACAGCCTCTGTGCCGCTAATCCTAGGAGCTGCAGAAAGGCGCTGGTGCCAATAATCCAATAATAAATCTATTCTGTGATCTCGGGCAGATTCCTCATAAATACATAAACAGGGAGCATTGTAGCAATCGGCAAAGTTTCATTATAAGGCGCAGTCGTGCATTGCAGCATGGATACCGGTGGTGTTTTCAGGAGGAATAATAAGACCCCATTACCATTACATCAGTGTCTGCTGTGGGGCTGGGGGGAAATCTACTGATGGCAGATGTGCTGAGCGCAGAATGTACTGGATGGAGCGCCCTCTAGTGTGTATTCTGAGAAGTGCACAGATAATTCTTTCCACATTGCACTGTCTTTTTCATTACGATGTTGCAATCGCATTTTTTCACTTTCATAAAGGGGTCATATATAACTGTCGCGGGCGAAGGAGGGGACGCTGTGCTCTCCCACTGCTCGGGTCCGGCTGCCGCTGCTGCTGCGGCTGCTGCTCGGTGGTGGCTCGAGCGGTGGACCGGATCCCGGGGACTCGAGCGGCGCTCCTCGCCCGTGAGTGAAAAGGGGGATGATTGGTTGTGGGGGGTTTTGATTATGGATATTGTCTGTGACGCCACCCACGGTTGTGGTGATTTTGGTGACACCACCGCTGTTCTGAACGGGGATCCCGGGAGCGGTGACTGGGAGCAGCTTTGTTGTTATTTCTCCTCTCCGTGGGTAGGGGGTTGGTTGTCCCGGGGCCCGGTGATGGGGTAGGGCTGGATGGCAGGTGGGTTGCGGGGCCTGGTGAGGTGCAAGGTCGCAGGGGCAGCGCTGTGCCGTACGGCACGGGGGTACTCACTCAGCCTGAGACGATGACACAGTTCTCGGTAAAACACACGGCTGGATGGACGGGTCCCCCAGACGGCTGCGGTTGTTTCTTCCCGGTAGGTTAGTGATGACTGTCTCTCCCTGCACCTATGTTCTTTGTTGATTACGATGGGTTCCCACCGGTAACCCGCTCCCCGACTTGGATGTGGGCCGGAGGAGCCCCTTTTGCCCACAGGCGCTGGCCCTGGGAAACGGTTGCCCTTGGCGGTGGCGGTGTCTCCCCTTCACGGTTGGACGGTTGCCTTCTGTCGGGACTTGACTATTTGGAAACCCAGGAGGTCCCCTTCACTAACGGATTCGGCAAATTCACGGCGACTCCTAGCCTTGCCGGGGTCCGAAAAGCCCCTGCCAATGGTGCTGGCTTCTTCTTGTGTACCGGTCCGGTACCACCGGGTCACCGCCCGTCCACGGTCCTTACGGCAAACTCCGATAGGCCACTCCTGCAGATGGTCACCACCGTCTGCCAACCTTGCTGCTCCGTCCGGGCCACACACCCGGACTCACTTCAGGCTGCTTAGCTGTCACTTTTCTACTGCTCACTTTCCCTCCTTCCACTTTCACTGTCAAAACTAAACTGCTGCTTTTCCGTCCTCCAGGACTGTGAACTCCTTGGTGGGTGGAGACCAACCGCCTGGCTCCACCCCCTGGTGTGGACATCAGCCCCTGGGGGAGGCAACAAGGGTTTTGTGTCTGGCTTAGATGTGCCTAACCGGGGTGTAGGGTGTGGTGGTGTAGTTACCTGTGGCCCCTGGCTTGTCCAGGGCGCCACATTCCCCCTTAGCAAAATGCAGACCGTCCGCGGGCTGCCCGTCCATCACCGGTTTTATTTTCACCAACTGAAAAAGATATAAATAACGGTAACAGACATACAATTAAAATAACATCTTCCCACATCGGGAGGTACTCTTACTTAAACGTTGCAACGGTAAACAGTTACGGGTTCCGCTCTCTCCCACCCAAGCAACCTGGCCCTGATGCTGCCCCTAAGCAAACAGGCAGCACCCCTTGACCCCAGTCCTGCACAAGTTGCCTGAGCGGGTTCTGTCCTTTTCAGGGGACCCACGTCCATGGGGAGCCCCTGAAACCCCCAGAGGATTGCCACCGGTTCCGGTGGTGGCTGGGCCCCAGCCTACTCCACTGCGGGCCCTTCCTCCAATCTGCCTCTCCGGAGGCGGTAACGGTGGAAGCTGTAACAATCATTTTTATTTACATGCCACTAAGTTTGTGGTTGCCCTGCAAGTTCTCAGGCCTGTTCATAAGTAGTTTCTTATGTAAAGTGGTGAAGGGGGTGGGTCCCAACGGGGACCAGCTGCCGGCTATGACCGGTTCCAAATCAAGGCTTGTCAATCAGGTAAATCTTCGGTTTAATCATTTACTTATCATTCTTTTAAACGGTACTTGCAACACACACACAATTTTTCCCCTTTAAAGAACAGTTTCCCTGTACCTAAGTGGGGGTCTACCTAGGTTGGGCCGAGTGGACCTCCGAGGTCCGGTGTCAATGGGGACAGGCAGTGGGGCAGAGGGAACAATCAGTTCCTCTTCACTGCTATCGTGTGGGGCAGGCGGAGGCATAGGGGAGTTGGGCACAGGTTCACCCCTGGGCACTGGCACTGGCTCACGGTTGACCGCTTCCATCACTTCTTCATCCACGGGTTGTGGGAACAGTATCACTGGAAGAATCACCGCGCCGTTCTGTGTAGGCCAGTCCGCTGGGAAGTCACCCATCACTGTGTGGATTACCTCTTTTGCCTTCTCCGCTGGTGGAGGAACCGGAACTTCAGCCGCTGCTCTCAATGCTAGTGGGCACTTCTTTAGATGGTCCCGGGAAACCGTGGCCAAGGTGCCCCCTTGGTCACGACTGATCTGGTAGGCCTTCCCATCTTCCCATCCTGTGGGCTGTATGACATATGGGGTTTTCTCCCATTCATCATCCAGCTTGTGGGTCCTCCTCTTTCGCTTCAGCACCACATCTCCAGGCTGGAAAGGGCCAGCAGACGCCTTCTGGCTGAAGCGCTGCTCCTGTTGTTCCCGACTCCGACTCAAGTTCTTCTCAACATATTCCTGAATCTGTCGGTACTGTACCCTCCGCCGAGTTTCCCATTCAGCTGTCGAAGGGAGTGCTTCTGGGGCTTCCAATCCCATGTCCAGATCCACCGGTAGCCGGCCGGGGCGAGCCCTCATCAGGTATGCTGGGGTGCACTTCGTTGAGCTGGAAGGGATATTGTTGTACATATCGACCAAGTCAGGTAGCTTCTCCGGCCACAGGTTCCGCTCTTCTAGCGGCAATGTCTTGAGGAGGCCCAGGACCAAGTGGTTCATCTTCTCACACATGCCGATGGTTTGGGCATGGTAAGGCGTGGTCCGGATCTTCTTGCAGCCATACAACTGACAAAACTCATGGAACACCTCCGCTTCAAAGGCCGGGCCTTGGTCAGTAAGCACCTTCTCAGGGTATCCATGTGGTCGACAGAAATAAGCCTGGAATGCTCTAGCGGTGGTACGGCCAGTTAGGTCTTTAACTGGGACAACCACCATGAACCTCGAGTAGTGGTCTACTATGGTTAGAGCGTAGGTGTACCCACTTCGGCTGGGGGTGAGCTTTACATGGTCCAGGGCGACCAGCTCCAGCGGTTGATGTGTAACAATCGGGTGTAGGGGCGCCTTCTGGCTGGCCTCGTCCTTCCTTCTCAGTGTGCAAGGGCCGCACTCTCGGCACCAGCCCTCTACAGACTCCCGCATCCCGCTCCAATAGAACCGCTCTCTCAACAGCATTTCCAGCTTCTTCCACCCGAAGTGTCCGGCACCATCATGGTACGCCTGTAGAACGGTGGGCACATTAGCTTGGGGAATCACCAACTGGCAGATTTTCTCATGAGTCTTTGGGTTAATCAGCTCACGGTACAACTTCCCCTGGTGTAGATACAGCCGGGTCCGTTCTCGCCACAGACGTTGGGCTTCCGCTGGAGCGGCAGGGTCTATTCCAGCAGCGCCTTGCTCCACCAGGATCTTGACTCGGCAGACAGCGGGCGCCTGGTTTTGAGCTTCCTGCCACTCCTGACTGGGCACCGTTGTTGGTGGACATGTACCTTCTCAGTTGGTGGCTGGTGAAATGCAGGCAACTGGATCTCTGCGAGGTCGTCATCCTCGCACCCTTCTTCCGACAAGTGGGTCATCCGAGAGAGTGCATCAGCATTAACGTTGGCACGACCGGCCCTGTATTTGATGGTGAAATCGTAGTTGGCTAGCCTGGCCACCCACCGCTGCTCTAACGCGCCCAACTTGGCCGTGTCCAGGTGGGTCAGCGGATTGTTATCCGTGAAAGCGGTGAATTTTGCTGCAGCCAGGTAATGGTGGAACCGCTCGGTGATAGCCCACACCAGCGCCAGGAGCTCAAGCTTGAAAGAGCTGTAGTTCTCAGGATTCCTTTCAGTCGGTCGGAGCTTTCGGCTAGCATAAGCAATCACTTTTTCCTTCCCATCTTGGACCTGGGATAAGACTGCCCCCAAGCCCACATTGCTGGCATCGGTGTAGAGGATGAACGGGTAGCTGTAATCAGGATACGCTAGGATCTCCTCTCCGGTCAAGGCCGCTTTCAGCTGGCGGAAGGATTCCTCATGCCTCTCTTCCCACATCAGTGGGGCTCCGAGGGGTCTACCATCTTTGGTCTGTCCCACGAGGAGGTCTTGCATGGGGGCAGCCATCTTCGTGTATCCCTTGATGAAGCGACGGTAGTAACCCATCAGACCCAGAAACTGCCTTACTTCCCTCACTGTGGTTGGTCTCAGCCAGTCTTGGATGGCAGTGATCTTCTCGGGGTCGGGGACGACACCTTCTGCACCCACCACATGCCCCAGGTACTGCACTCTGGGTTTCAGCAGATGACACTTGGAGGGCTTCAACTTCATCCCGTATTTGGCAAGGGACGCGAATACCTCGGCCAGGTGCTCCAGGTGGGCTTCATATGTCTGGGAGTACACAATCACATCATCCAGGTATAACAGGACGGTCTCAAAATTTAGATGCCCTAGACAGCACTCTATCAGCCGTTGGAAGGTTCCAGGGGCGTTGCACAGCCCGAACGGCATACTATTGAATTCACAGAGCCCCATTGGGGTGGTGAAGGCAGTTTTCTCCCGGTCCTCGGGTGCCACGGCCACTTGCCAGTACCCGCTGGTGAGGTCAAGGGTAGAGAAGTGAAGAAAGGAAGAAATTCCAGCAACTTCAGGAGAAAGTAGAATTTTCTTAAAAAACAGTTTCTTTATTGGTAATAAAAATATTAATATTCCATCCAAGCAAGACAAAAATAGAGAGGCAAGACAGAGGAGCTGTTTCCTACGCGTTTCAACCTGAATAGGTCTTAATCATGGAATGCGCAGAGGAAATCTCTAAGACAGTATTTAAAGTCTGTGCACAACAAGAACAGGTTGAATTAATTGGATTTGTTACCACCCAGCCCATTTAGTGTGGAGAGCACAGAGAAGAGAAAAAAAAAAAAAGTGAAAGAATAGAAACTGAGACACTGCACCAAAAAGTCAGCACAACAACAGAAAATAAAGGAAAAAACACCAAAAAATATATATACATAAACTGATTAAAAACAGAAGCAACCAGAGAGATCACATGATAAGAAATATATATATGCCCGGTATAATCTGTAGTGAAGGGGCTCTTTAGAGACAAGAAAGATTTTTTTCTCCTGACAGGGACAAAAGAAGGACGGGAAAAAAAAAAAAAACAAAAAAACAAAACACATTTATTAATGTCCAAATTGCTATATAGTGAAAATTTCAATTCAAATGCTAAAGGAATAACCTTAAACCATCAAATATCCAATAATTACTACAGTATAATATGATATAGTTATTGGTACTGAAAAGGTATGTCCTATAAAGAACAAATAATTCTGGAATTCAAGTATACTGCATAACAAGATCTCTCCTCATATTCAGACCATGCGGCATTCTCGTGCCCAATTTGAAGATCCAGAAAGATTCTCTATTAAGAATCTTTCTTCTAAGATCCCCACCCCTTTTAGGTCTGGAAACTTTTTCAATGCCTGTGAAAACAAGATTGTCTAGACATCTATTGTGAACAGAGGCAAAGTGTCTGGAAACAGCAGACACATTTACCGCAGATGTATTTAATGTGTCTGACATGTGTCTGCGTATTCTTTGTTTGAGGGGACAACTCGTGCAGCCAACATATTGAACGTGACAGGAAATACACTCAATCAAATAAACCACATTTGGGGTATTGCAGTTTATAAAGCTGTTAATGTTATAAGAAAGTCCTGTATAATTAGATGTAAATGATTTGCATTTTTTTGCATGTTTGCACGAGATGCAAAAATTGTGCCCACAGCCAAAAAAACCTGTGCAGGATAACCAATTTTTAGAGATGGCATTATCCTTGCTGCTTACAACCAAACTGGGGGATAGAATATTGGCAAGATTAGGGGCTCTTCTGGCCACAAAATTAATTTTATTTTTAGTGAAAATCCGATTTAATAAATCATCACTAAGTAAAATAGGCAGATGTTTTTGTACTATTTTTACTATATCATGGAATTGGGGAGAAAAATTCGTTGTAAACGTCACACCATTATTCCTACTAAAATTGTTCTTATTTTTGTTGTTATCTCTAAATAAATCCGATCTGTCTATTTCATTAACTATAATTTTTGCCTGATCTAGACACCATTTCGGGTAGCCCCTGTGTTTGAGCTTGGTAACAGCACAGTCCATTTCCACTTGTAGAGCCTCTGGACAGGAACAGTTGCGCTTTAACCTGATAAGTTCACCAAGCGGAATATTTTTAATGACATGCGGAGAATGACATGAACTGGCCATTAAAATGGAGTTGGAGTCCGTGTCCTTATGGTAAGGAAGGATCTCCACTACACTGCCCTTCCCTATCAAAGTGACATCTAGATAATTAATGCTGGTGGAATTTGTTTGAAATGTGAATTTAAGATTAAAAGAATTTTGGTTGAGATGGTTAATGAAAGAATGTGCAGTGACCTCATCCCCTCTCCATATAATTAATACATCATCTATGTAACGTGTGTAAAAAACTATATGATCTGAAAATTCATTATCTTCATTGAAAATGTAAAATTCCTCAAAAATGGCTACAACAATATTAGCAAGGGAGGGAGAGAATTTCCCTCCCATGCTAACGCCACATTTCTGCAGAAAAAACTTTTCATCAAAAGAAAAATAATTGTGCGTTAATAAAAAGTTGATTGCAGTAATGATGAAATTTTGTATGTGAATGGGATATGAACTGTGTTTTCTGAGAAACAACTGCAAACAATCAGAAGCTACATGATGTGGAATGGAAGGATAAAGACTGACAATATCACATGTCAGCCACATGTAGTTGCCCTGCCAGGATATAGAATTCAAATTATTGATAAGGGATTTAGTGTCTCTGAGAAAACCTGGCAATTCTCTAACTAAAGGCTGCAAAAAATGATCCAACCAAGCACCAAGTTTTTCACCAAGGGAACCAATGCCGGATATAATGGGCCTAAATGGAGGGGGAAAAACACCTTTATGTAGTTTAGGGAGGGCATGGTACACAGGAATCACAGGATGATCCACTGTAAGATAATCAAAAATTTTTTGTGTAAAAATGCCCCCCTCCAAACCAGCCTGAAGCATTTTATCCATCTTTACCTTGAAGAAATTAGTTGGGTCCCCTTGTAAATGTAAATACGTATGATCATCAGACAAAATGGCATGGTTCATTTTGAAATACAAAAGAGCATCCAAAACAACAACCCCTCCCCCCTTATCGGCTTCCCTGATAATTAAACCAGTGTTAGATTGTAGATCTTGTAAAGCCAAAACCTCTTGGGGGTTGAGATTGTTGTTTCTGACACCTGTGATTCTATCAAGAGCAACCAAATCCTCTTCAATGTGTTCCTGAAAAATATCTAACACAGATGGTCTGGACTGAACAGGATAAAAAGAAGGATTGCTTGTGATAAACCTGTCAGGAAGAAAATCATAATTTCTGGATTCTGATTCAAGCTGCCTCAAATCAGAAAGTTTTTTCAACTCACAAAACCTGGGAATCACATTAGAATCAAACATATCAGAACCCAGATTAAGACTGGAATCATCCTGTGGATCTTCATTATCGGTGAAATGGCACTTCAAAGTCAGATTTCTTGCCAACTTGTTAATGTCCAGCAGCGTGTTGAAGAGATTGAATTTATTCGTGGGACAGAAACTAAGTCCTTTAGATAATACTGATAAATGGTGCTGTGAGAGAATCTGGGCTGAGAGGTTCCAAACTGGACAGGTTAATATCTCCGCTTCCTGCGGTCCGGATATCTGGTATTTCCGATGTTTGCGACCTCCTCTCCTGGTGCGTTTTTTGAAGAATGGTTTTTCTTGTTTTTAAACCTTTTATCAGATGTAGCGGATGTTACAACTCCCTCCGAAGAAGAATCAGAAGAAATGTCCACTGAATAACTCGTAGTAGCTGAGGAAATACTGGTGTCACCAAAACTGACTTTCCTGTTGTAGTTTTTTTGAAAAAACCTCTTATTTTTATATTGCGATCTTAAAATCGAACTTTCGTGCTGTTGATTCCTCCAGGTATAAATTTTGTCAGTCTGGTAGTCCATGGTGTCTCTGTCAAATTTACGTTTTTTCCTTTCTGCGATTTTATCATCCAAAATATTCAGATGTTTGTCCAAGTTGTCATTAAGTGTGGTAAAATCAGAAATGTCCTTGAATTTGTCCAACAAAGTCTCTGTTTCCAAAATAGATTTTTTAACCGCTTCTAATTCCTGTTCCTCATGCTTAATAATAAGCTCCATTAACTGGATGGAACATTTAGAAAGAATGGTATTCCAATCTGATAGAAAATTTTCAGAGAATGTAGCAAACGTCGGAGACTTAATGATCCTTAGGCCACGAGGTATCATATTCTTGTCTACATATGAGCGTAATGATGTGGAATCCCACCATAACCTGGCTTCTCTGGATTTGTGTTTTTCCAAAAGTCTGTGTAGCTGAAAAAGCTCCTCATTATCTTTAACAGTAGCCTCTGTAGAAGTTGCACAGCCCGACCGGCATACTATTGAATTCACAGAGCCCCATTGGGGTGGTGAAGGCAGTTTTCTCCCGGTCCTCGGGTGCCACGGCCACTTGCCAGTACCCGCTGGTGAGGTCAAGGGTAGAGAAGTAGTTCGCGGTTCTCAGTGCGGCCAAGGACTCTTCAATACGGGGCAGTGGGTAAGCATCTTTATGCGTTATCTGGTTAATCTTCCGGTAATCCACACACATCCGCATGGTGCCGTCCTTCTTCTTAACCAGTACCAACGGGGCGGCCCAGGGACTACAGCTGTCCCTGATAACCCCTGCCTCCCTCATGTTCCTCAACATGTCCTTGGCACGTTGGTAGTGTGCAGGGGGAATAGGCCTGTACCTCTCTTTGATAGGGGAGTGTTCACTGGTGGGGATACGGTGTTGGACCCCTTTAATCTGCCCAAAGTCTAGGGGGTGTTTGCTAAAAACTTGCTCATGCTCCCGTACCACCCGGTATACCCCTTCTTTGTGATGTGTAGGAGTATCGTCAGTGCCTACATGTAACTGTCGGTGCCACTCATCTAACTCCCCTTGGGGCGGGTGAGTGCTGGCAGTCGATGGTGAGGTTGGGGGGACTGCCTCGTGGATGGTGTGGGGATCCAGAGTGAGCAACTTAGCAAGTGTAGCATACCGGGGAAGCCTGACTTCTTCCTCCCCACAGTTCAGCACCCTCACAGGCACTCTCCCCTTCTTTACATCTACCACCCCTCGGGCGGCCATTACTGTGGGCCAGTGCTCGGAGGGCATGGGCTCTATCATGGCAGGGTAGTCACGCCCCTGAGGCCCTACTGCTGCCCTACACCAAATCATCATCTCACTCCTAGGGGGCACAATCAACGGGGCAACATCCATCACTCTCACCCCACCAATCTCTCCTCCCGTCGAGTTCACATTCTGGCGGTACATCAAGGCTCGGATCTCACGCTGCACAGCTCTCTGTCGGCTCCCCGCCGCCGTGGCGGCCAGCTGCTGCAGTAGGGCCAACACATCACTCATACAGTGCTCCATCACATTGGTTCCTAGCACTATCTTCGGGTTATGATCACTGGGTTCATTCATTATCACAATCATACCCTGATGTTGCAGTTCAGCTCGCCCCACAGTCATGGCCACTTGTTTGTATCCCACTTGGGTCAATGGGAGTCCATCAGCAGCAATCAGTGTTATACTAGCATCTGGGGGAGCCAGCTCGTCGGTCCCCCAATACCGTTGATACAATGTGTATGGTATGGTGGTTACCTGTGATCCAGTGTCCAGGAGAGCCATCACCGGTATGCCGTCCACAGCCACGGGGATGATGGGTCGGGCCCCGATGTATCGGTCCCGCCAGTCTGAGGGGCCATGGGGTTCTACTCCTGAGGATTGGCCCGTGGCCCCAGGGGTTGCTCGTTTAACGGACACCGTCGGGAGTAGTGGCCGGGTTTGCTGCACCTGTAACAAATCGGGGGTCCATACCGTGAGTCATTGGTTCTTCTCCGCTGCATCCAGGGGACGTCCTCAGGACGGTCGGCGAGCTGTATCTTTGCCAGAGGCTGGGATCTGGTCTGAGGCTGGAGTGCGGCGAGGATCTTGGTGAGGTCTCCATCCATGCGGCGGACCTGGGCAGCCAGTTCTTCCATCGTGCTGCTTGGAGCTGTAGGTACTGGAGATGCTGGTAGGGCAGGGGCCACCACGACGGGGGCCGTCTCAACTGGCCACGGGGCTGGTTCCAAGACTTTCGAAGCTGGGGGTTGCAGAGCTTTAATGGCCCGTCCCTTTAACACAGCAAAGTCCACATCAGGGTGTTCTAGGGCCCACAGCCGGAGTTGTTTGCGATCCTCGGAGGACCTCATCCCCTGCACAAATTGCTCTACTAACATTTTGTTGCTGTCCGCCTCATTGATGGTGTCCACCTGCTTCAGTGTGCGGAGGGCGGTTTGCAGACGTAAAGCGTAGTCCCGAATGCTGTCCACAGGCCATTGCCGACATTGGTAAAACTGCATCCTCAGCTTGACTTCGGTACGGGTCTCAAAGGCAGTTTGTAGTTTCTCAAAGATGGTGGCTACAGAGAACCGGTCCCCCTCGTCCCAGGTCTCCGCCTCCTGCTCAGCCGCGCCAGTTAGCTGCCCCAGCACTACCGCTGCATGTTGCTTATCAGTCAGGGGGTACAATTCTAGGAGCTGGCTAAGCTTCTTCCGGAAGAATTGTAACGCATCAGGTTTCCCGTCGTACTGCGGCAGCCAGGTAGCTCCGGGCACATAGGGCAAGTAGAACGGCATCACCTGAGCGAGAGCTGGGACCGCGGCACCCCCCGCCAGCGCGGCCGGGACCTGGGCAGGCCCATTCCCATCCACGGGTGCCACTGCGGCTGCGACCACCGCTCCTCCAGCAGCTCCGTTCGGCGCAGACATCTTGTTTCCGTCCCCCTTAGCCTCTTTCCGCCTCCTCCTCTACAGGGGCGGGGTTTTGGCCTTCGCGCCTCCACTACTCGAGACGCTCGAGCGGGAACTTTTCGCGCCAAAGATGGCGGCTTCTGAAATTTTTCGGCCGGACACCTCCGGCGGTAACAAGGCGCACCTCTACCAGACGGCAGAGCGGTAAGATCCTGTTCGTGACGCCAAGTTGTCGCGGGCGGAGGAGGGGACGCTGTGCTCTCCCACTGCTCGGGTCCGGCTGCTGCTGCGGCTGCTGCTGCTACTCGGTGGTGGCTCGAGCGGTGGACCGGATCCCGGGGACTCGAGCGGCGCTCATCGCCCGTGAGTGAAAAGGGGGATGATTGGTTGTGGGGGGTTTTGATTATGGATATTGTCCGTGACGCCACCCACGGTTGTGGTGATTTTGGTGACACCACTGCTGTTCTGAACGGGGATCCCGGGAGCGGTGACTGGGAGCAGCTTTGTTGTTATTTCTCCCCTCCGTGGGTAGGGGGTTGGTTGTCCCGGGGCACGGTGATGGGGTAGGGCTGGATGGCAGGCGGGTTGCGGGGCCTGGTGAGTAGAGATGAGCGAACCGGTCGCGGTTCGGCTCGAGGTCGGCTCGCCGAACGGGGGTCCCGTTCGCGTTCGGTTCGTCGAACGTTCGACGAACCGAACTCGAGCCAATAGGCTATAATGGGAGGCAATCACAAACACATAAAAATGCATGATAAATGTACACAAACAGTTAATAAACATTGCCATAACACTTACCGGTCCTCGCGATCCCTTCTGCACTCTGTCTCCTGCCGCTATTCCATCCGATGATCGCTGAATCCTCCCGTGACCGGCACTGCCAGCAGAGATGCAGGACCTGTCGTGACGTCAGAATAGCCATGTGACCAGTCACGTGGCTATTATCTCATTGGCTACAGACTGGTCACATGACTATGACGCGTCATGTAGGACCTGCGAGTGCATCTCTCCGGTACACGGTGCACATGTGTATCGCCGTGTACCGGCGACATGCTCTAGCACACGGTCGACTCCCTGTTCCGTTAGGGACCGGCTGACACAGCCGGTCATTAACGGAGATCACCGTTGCCATAGCAACGCAGTTAGCGGTGACGTCACCGCTAACCGCAGCTCCGAGAGCACCGTTGCTATGGTAACGCGTCTGTCAGCGTTACCGCTGTTAGCGCTGACAGCCAGCACTGATCACTCACAGAGTGAGGGCTGCACGCTGCTTCCCGATTGTAGTGAGGATTGTACTGAGGATGAGGTTCCCCAGCCCCAAGTGATGGGCTGGTGAACCTCATCCTCACTACAATCGTCACTACTACTACACTAGAAAGAAAGAAGACAGAAGAGCAGGATCGTGGAGGGCTGATAGGGGGTAATAAAGATGGAGTCTCTAATGTGTCTGTGTATTTATTTCTATTAAAGTATTTTTTCTCTGTGTGGTGTCTTTTTTTTTAACCCTTTATTGGAGATTCTTAATGGCCGGGTCAAACGTGCCTGACATTAAGAATCTCTGACTTAATACTGGCTAGTAAAACAAAGCCAGTATTAACTCATGATTACCCAACAAGCCACCCGGCTCCAGGGCTGTTGGAAGAGTTGGATACAGCGCCAGATGATGGCGCTTCTATGAGAGCGCCATTTTCTGGGACGGCTGCGGACTGAAATCCGCAGCAGAGGCGCCCAGAAACCTCGGGCTAACCTGTGCTGCGGATTCCAATCCCCAGCTGCCTAGTTGTACCCGGCTGGACACAAAAATGGGGCGAAGCCCACGTCATTTGTTTTTTAATTATTTCATGAAATAAGGGAAATAATTAAAAAAAATGGGCTTCCCTATATTTTTGGTTCCCAGCCGGGTACAAATAGGCAACTGGGGGTTGGAGGCAGCCCGTGGCTGCCTGCTGTACCTGGCTAGCATACAAAAATATGGCGAAGCCCACGTCATTTTTTTGGTGGGCAAAAAACTTCTGCATACAGCCCTGGATGGAGTATGCTGAGCCTTGTAGTTCTGCAGCTGCTGTCTGCTCTTCTCCATACAGACAGACAGCAGCTGCAGAACTACAAGGCTCAGCATACTCCATCCAGGACTGTATGCAGAAGTTTTTTGCCCCCTGAAAAAATTATGTGGGCTTCGCCATATTTTTGTATGCTAGCCAGGTACAGCAGGCAGGTACGGCTGCCCCCAACCCCCAGTTGCCTATTTGTACCCGGCTGGGAACCAAAAATAAAGGGAAGCCCTTTTGTTTATTATTTCATGAATTTCATGAAATAATTAGAAAACAAATGACGTAGGCTTCGCCCCATTTTTGTGTCCAGCCAGGTACAACTAGGCAGCTGGGGATTGGAATCCGCAGCACAGGTTGGCCTGAGCTTTCTGGGCCCCACTGCTGCGAATTGCAGTCTGCAGCCGCCTCAGAAAATGGCACTTTCATAGAAGCGCCATCTTCTGGCGCTGTATCCAACTCTTCTAGCACCTGCCTGCTGTACCTGGCTAGCATACAAAAATATGGCGAAGCTCACGCCCTTTTTTTGTAGTTTTTTGGCAAAAAAAATAAAAAATGCTTCCCTGGATTTTCCATTGCCAGTGAAGGTAACACCAAGCAGTGGGGGTTAGCAGCCAGTAGCTGCTTGGATTACCCTTAGCTAGCAATACAAAAAATGCAGCGGGAGCCCATATATATTTTTTTTAATTATTTATTTAAATAACTAAAAATAAAATGGGCTTCCCTGTATTTTGATTGCTGGACATCACAGTGCTGTAAAAATAAATCTTTAAAAAAATGACGTAGAGCTCCGCGGTATTTTTGATTCTCAGCAGATAAAGCAGACAGCTATGGGTTGCCACCCCCATCTGCCTGCCGTTACCTTGGTTGGCAATCAAAATACAGGGAAGCCCATTAATTTTTTCTATTTAAAAAATAGTTAAAAAAAAAAATGACGTTGGGTCCCCCCATTTTTGATAGCCAGCTAGGGTAAGCAGACGGCTGTAGCCTGAAAACCACAGCTGGCAGCTTTACCGTGGTTGGGGATCCAATGTGGAGGTCCCCTCAGGCTCTTTTTTATAATTATTTTATAAATATTAATAATTACACAATAAAAGTAGGGTCCCCTCCAAATTGGATCACCAGCCAAGGTAAAGCGGACAGCTGTGGTCTGGTATTCTCAGGGTGGGAAGGTCCATAGTTATTGGGCCTTCACAGCCTAACAATAGCAGGCCGCAGGCACCCCAGACGTGGCGCATCCACTAGATGCGCCAATCCTGGCGCTTCACCCCAGCTCATCCCGTGCCCTGGTGCAGTGGCAAACGGGGTAATAAATCGGGTTGATACTAGCTGTAAAGTCACCTGAGATCAAGCCCAGCAGTTTGTGATGTCATGGCGTCTATTAGATACCCAACATCATAAACTGTCAGTACTAACAAAAAAAAAAAATCGACAAAAGAAATTTATTTGAAAAAACAGTCCCCAAAACATTTCCTCTTTCACCAATTTATTGTAAGAAAAAAAATAAAGGGGTCCCACGACGACTCTGGACCGTCTAGAATATCGGGGGGGAGACACTCAGGGAACGTATCCCCCATTTTCTAGGAGTGCGGACCCTTCATGTGAGGAGTGTGGGTGCAATGAATCTGCACTCACTCTCCCCGGGTCCACAGCAGCAGAGTCCATGTCGTAATGGTTGCTACCAAAGCTGCAATGCCCTGCTCATGAGGTAAGGGAATGCCTAATCAGGAGAACTACTGTAGAGGAAGCTCTGCTCACTGGTATATAGGTGCTCAGAGGTAATAATAGATAAAATTAGTGAGTAACCTCGGCACTCTAAATCTCCCAGACTAAGTCAGTAAGTCACAACGGATAGTAATGCAAAATCACTCTTTATTGGTCCGTATTAAGAAAAAAAAATTTTCATAAGCATATATGTTTTTGTCCAAAACAAGTTACAAATGACGTTTCGGCCTGAGCCTTCGTCAGATTGGACTTATCTGCTTGTAATCATGAAAAATGACAATAATCAGTATCACATAAGAGTGAGAGAACAATAACATAAACTCGAACAATGTAGAGGTACAATTGGGATGCAGCAAAAAAATTGCAACACAGCAAGAAATGAAAAACATGATACAAATGTCATAATACAGTACAAGGACAATATAGTAATGACAAATATGGGGTCAGAGTAGGCTTAGACAGCTCTGGTACGAAAGAGATGTCAATCATAAAGTAACGTGCAGTAGGTGTAGAGCTACACTATGCATGGCAGAGCTAATGGGTAGACTGACCATAGAAAAAGAACGGAGAAAAAGTGGAGAAAAAGTGGAGAAAAAGTGGAGAAAAAGTGGAGAAAAAAATGGAGAAAAAGTGGAGTAAAAGTGGAGTAAAAGTGGAGTAAAAGTGGAGTAAAAGTGGAGTAAAAGTGGAGAAAAAGTGGAGAAAAAGTGGAGAAAAAGTGGAGAAAAAGTGGAGAAAAAGTGGAGAAACAAATGGAGAAACAAATGGAGAAAAAGTGGAGAAAAAGTGGAGAAAAAGTGGAGAAACAAATGGAGAAACAAATGGAGAAACAAGTGGAGAAACAAGTGGAGAAAAAGTGGAGAAAAAGTGGAGAAAAAGTGGAGAAAAAGTGGAGCACCCTTTGGTGCCTTTCATGTGGCACGAAGGGGTGCTTAGCTTTGTATTTAGCCAAAAAAATGGAAAAAAAAATGACGTAGGGTTCCCCCTAGTTTTGTAGCCAGCTAGGGTAAAGCAGACGGCTGCAGCCTGCAGACCACAGCTGGCAACCTCACCTTGGCTGGTAATCCAAAACTGAGGGCACCCCACGCTGTTATTTTAAATTAAATAAATAATTAAAAAAAAAACCACGTAGGGGTCCCCCAAAATTGGATCACCAGCCAAGGTAAAGCAGACAGCTGGGGCCTGATATTCTCAGACTAGGGAGGTCCATGGTTATTGGACTCTCCCCAGCCTAAAAATAGCAGGCCGCAGCCGCCCCAGAAGTGGCGCATCCATTAGATGCGCCAATCCTGGTGCTTCGCCCCAGCTCATCCCGCGCCCTGGTGCGGTGGCAAACGGGGTAATATATGGGGTTAATACCAGATGTGTAATGTCACCTGGCATCAAGCCCTGGGGTTGGTGAGGTCAGGCGTCTATCAGATACCCGACATCACCAACCCAGTCAGTAATAAAAAAAATAGACGACAAACACATTTTTATTTGAAAAAACACTCCCCAAAACATTCCCTCTTTAACCAATTTATTAGAATGAAAAACAAATCCAGGTCTGGTGTAATCCAAGGGGTTGCCATGACGATCCACACTGTCCCAGTCAATGAAGAGCAGGATGTTCCCCATTGGCTGGGAGAGCAGTGCAGTGACCTGAGCTAACATCAATGGGTCAGCCCAGGTCACTGCAGGGGATGACAAGTGCTGCTGTCAGCGAGGTACAATACCTGCGCTGATCTCCAGCACACTGACAGCCCCTGTCACTGAGTTCAATGACCGGCGTCTTCACAGCCAAGCATCGCGAGAGGCCCGTGACGTCACCGCTAGTCAGTCTCGGGTCGGAAGCGAGAGGTGATGTGACAAGCGGCGGCCATGGAGGACAGTGACAGCGCTGAGGTCGGGATGGCGGGACTTCATCACCGCCGGTAAGCCGAGCGGGACCATGTGTGTGTGTGTGTGTGTGTGTGTGTGTGTGTGTGTGTATGTATGTATGTGTACATGCCGCGGGCAGGAGGGGGCGGAGTGAGCTGAGCGGGGAAGTGTGGGCTTCCTGCACGTAACTAGGATAAACATCGGGTTACTAACCAAAGCGCTTTGCTTGGATACCCGATGTTTATCTTGGTTACCAGCTTCTGGCAGGCTGCCAGCGATGGCTCCTGCACACTGTAGCTGTAAAAAGCCCTGCTTTTTGCTGCTAGAACCGTTCTCGAACGTATCTAGAACTATCGAGCTTTTGCAAAAAGCTCGAGTTCTAGTTCGATCTCAAACAACCCCAAAAATCACTCGAGCCTAGAACTGGAGAACCACGAACCGCGAACCGCGCTCAACTCTACTGGTGAGGTGCAGGGTCGCAGGGGCAGCGCTGTGCCGTACGGCACGGGGGTACTCACTCAGCCTGAGACGATGACACAGTTCTCGGTAAAACACACGGCTGGATGGACGGGTCCCCCAGACGGCTGCGGTTGTTTCTTCCCGGTAGGTTAGTGATGACTGTCTCTCCCTGCACCTATGTTCTTTGTTGATTACGATGGGTTCCCACCGGTAACCCGCTCCCCGACTTGGATGTGGGCCGGAGGAGCCCCTTTTGCCCACAGGCGCTGGCCCTGGGAAACGGTTGCCCTTGGCGGTGGCGGTGTCTCCCCTTCACGGTTGGACGGTTGCCTTCTGTCGGGACTTGACTGTTTGGAAACCCAGGAGGTCCCCTTCACTAACGGATTCGGCAAATTCACGGCGACTCCTAGCCTTGCCGGGGTCCGAAAAGCCCCTGCCAATGGTGCTGGCTTCTTCTTGTGTACCGGTCTGGTACCGCCGGGCCACCGCCCGTCCACGGTCCTTACAGCACACTCCGATAGGCCACTCCTGCAGACGGTCACCACCGTCTGCCAACCTTGCTGCTGCGTCCGGGCCACACACCCGGACTCACTTCAGGCTGCTTAGCTGTCACTTTTCTACTGCTCACTTTCCCTCCTTCCACTTTCACTGTCAAAACTAAACTGCTGCTTTTCCGTCCTCCAGGACTGTGAACTCCTTGGTGGGTGGAGACCAACCGCCTGGCTCCACCCCCTGGTGTGGACATCAGCCCCTGGGGGAGGCAACAAGGGTTTTGTGTCTGGCTTAGATGTGCCTAACCGGGGTGTAGGGTGTGGTGGTGTAGTTACCTGTGGCCCCTGGCTTGTCCAGGGCGCCACATAACTACACTTCTTGTGATAAATCCTGGCCTGGTACATATAAAGGAGTTTTTGGTTTCAGAAAATCCCTGTCACTCGCCTGTAGTTTGATAAATGCACCAGCATTGCTCCTGGGTGTAATGCAGGCTTCACACGAGACGATCTATCGTGCGATTGCACGATCGATCGCACCCACCCCCGTCGTTTGTGCGTCACGGGCAATTAGCTGCCCGTGGCGCACAAAGTTGTTAACCCCCCGTCACACGTACTTACCTCCCGGGCGACCTCGCTGTGGGCGGCAAACATCCACTTCCTGAAGGGGGAGGGACGTTCGGCGTCACAGAGACGTCACACGGCAGCCGGCCAATAGAAGCGGAGGGGCGGAGATGAGCGGGACGTAACATCCCACCCACCTCCTACCTTCTGCATTGCCGGCGGGACTCAGGTAAGCTGAGTTTGTCACGGGCGGGGAGGACGCCACTGTGCTGCGCTCGCTAACGCTCCGGCCCGGCGCTGCTGCGATGGCTGCTCGGTGGTTCGAGCGGTGGGCCGGATCCGGGGACTCGAGCGGCGCTCCTCGCCCGTGAGTGAAAGGGGTGGTTGGTTTGGGGGATTTAGTCTGTGACGCCACCCACGGGTCGTGATGAAGATGGGCACCACCGCTGCTGGTGACGGGGATCCCGGGAGCGATGGCAAGGAGCAGCTGGGATGTTGTTTTCCCCCTCCGTGGGTAGGGGTTGGTGGTCCCGGGGCCCGATGAAGTGACGGGGAGGCAGGGTTGGTGAGGTGCAGGGTTGCAGGGACAGCGCGGCGCGGTGCCGGATGGCACAGGTGTACTCACTCAGCTAGAAAGGTACAAAGTCCTCGGTAAACCAAACGGCTGGATGGACGGGTCCCGCAGCCGGCTGCAGTCTCTCTCCCCGGACAGGTGATGGCGGCTGTCTTTCCCTGCACCTTGATGTTTTCTTTCTGACTACTATGGATCCCCAACGGTAGTCCGCTCCCCGGTGTATGGGTACCGGAGGAGCCCGTTTGCCCACAGACGCTGGCCCTTGGCTCTCTAGCCTTAGGCGGTAGCTGTATACCCTCACGGTGTGGGTTGTTGCCTTCAATCGAGACTTTTGCTGTTGTGAAACCCCTGGGGTTCCAGTCACATTCGGATCTGACTATTGTCGGTCGCTCCAAGCCTGATCGGGGTCCGATGGCCCTGCCTGTGTGTGCTGGCTTCACTTCGCTCCCCGGTCGGTACCGGCGGGCCGTCGTCCGTCCCCGGTCCTACGGTTCCGCGTTGCTCCACCACTCCTGCAGACGGCCACCACCGTCTGCCAACCTTGCTGTTAGTGCCTGGGCCACAAACCCAGACACCCAAGTGTTCACTCCTCTCACTTCAAACTCCAAACTCTATCTGCCACTTTTCCCGCCTCCAGGCCTGTGAACTCCTCGGTGGGTGGGGCCAACCACTTAGCTCCTCCCCACCTGGTGTGGACATCAGACACTGGAAGGAGGCAACAAGGATTTTGCGTTTGGCTGGTGTTCCTGTCTAGTGGGGGGGGGGGGTGTTTGTGTGTTATCTGTGACGACCCGGCTAGACCAGGGTGCCACAAGTTCGTCGTTCCCGGGGTGTCACACGGAGCAACGTGTGCTGCCTCAGGAACGATGAACAACCAGCGCGCAGAAGGAGGAACGATTTTTTTAAACTGAGCGACGTGTCAACGATGAACGAGAAGGTGAGTATTTCTGCTCATTCACCGTCGCACGTAGCTGTGACACGTTACGATATATCAGACGATGCCGGATGTGCGTCACTATCGACGTGACCCCGACAACATATCGCCCAATATATCGTACCGTGTGACGCCCGCATAATTCTCGGTATCTCTACTATTCTGTATATATTCTCTGTAACTCGCCCACCACAGGGCCTTAGGTGACTCGGTGTCAAGCCGGACTAGTCCACGGTAGTCAGCGGTGGCTGGGCCCGACTCCGTGACCCGGGTGGAGTCAATTAAAGTGGCGGTATGGAGGGGTGCTGATCACTAATAAAGTTTGTGGAAATATATATATTCGTGATGCCACCTGTGGATTGCGGCTATGGAGCCGCCGCTGCTGGATGGGACCTCCGGGGCTGATGTAATGGCAGTGTCGCGGGCGGAGGAGGGGACGCTGCGCTCTCCCACTGCTCGGGTCCGGCCGCCGCTGCTGCTGCGGCTGCTCGGTGGTGCCTCGAGCGGTGGGCCGGATCCCGGGGACTCGAGCGGCGCTCCTCGCCCGTGAGTGAAAAGGGGATTTGATTGTGGGGATTGGATATTGTCCGTATCGCCACCCACGGTTGTGGTGATATTGGTGACACCACCGCTGCTCTGGACGGGGATCCCGGGAGCGGTGACTGGGAGCAGCTTTGTTGTTATTTCTCCCCTCCGTGGGTAGGGGGGTTGGTTGTCCCGGGGCCCGGTGATGGGGTAGGGATGGATGGCAGGCAGGTTACGAGGCCTGGCGAGGTGCAGGGTCGCAGGGGGCAGCGCTGTGCCGCACGGCACGGTGGTACTCACTCAGCCCAATGATGAAGACACAGTTCTCGGTAAAACACACGGCTGGATGGATGGGTCCCACAGACGGCTGCGGTGTTGTTGTTCCCAGCAGGTTGGTGGCCACTGCCTTTCCCTGCACCTAAGATGTCTGTACGGTTCCAATGGGTTCCCACCGGTAACCCGCTCCCCGGCTTGGATGTGGGCCGGAGGAGCACCTTTTGCCCGCAGGCGCTGGCCCTGAGAGACGGTTGCCTTGGCGGTGGCGGTGTCTCCCTCACTCGGTTGGACTGTTGCCTTCTGTCGGGACTTGACTGTTTGGAAACCCAGGAGGTCCCCTTCACTAACGGATTCGGCAAATTCACGGCGACTCTTAGCCTTGCCGGGGTCCGAAAAGCCCCTGCCAGTTGGTGCTGGCTTCTCTTTGTGTACCGGTCCGGTACCGCCGGGCCACCGCCCGTCCACGGTCCTTACGGTAGACTCCAATCGGCCACTCCTGCAGACGGTCACCACCGTCTGCCAACCTTGCTGATCTGTCCAGGCCACACACTCGGACCAACTTCAGGCTGCTCGACTACTACCTTCTGCTCACTTTCACTTCTCAACTCAATCTCTCTGGTTTTCCCGCCTCCAGGACTGTGAACTCCTCGGTGGGCGGGACCAACCGCCTGGCCCACCCCCTGGTGTGATCATCAGCCCCTGGAGGAAGGCAACAAGGGTTTTGTGTTCTGGCTTTGGTGTGCCTGTTGGGAGTGTGGGGTGTGTGGGTGTCGCGCTCTGTGGCCCCTGGCTTGTCCAGGGCGCCACAGCAGCTATGGTGGTTCTGCTCCCCACAAGTGGAGCGGTACCCCGGGGCAACCGTTGGTGCTTGTAAGAGTCTATGGTGTTTTGGGAATGATGCGGTGCAGTGCGGAATAAAGGAAGTGACACCAGAGATTGCAGTTCAGATGTTTACTCACTGTGTTCTTTAACACGGCAGCTGTCCGGTTGCCCATGGTATACTGTCCAGTGCCTCCGCCGATCCCAGGTAATTCTTAGGGTTAGTACCAGTGCACCACTTTTATGTCTCTTTCCTTGGCTGGCTTCACAGCCTTGACTATGATAGATGAACTTGTCTTGGCCTCTACCATAGAATCTGGTCAAGGGGGCTTGCCTGACTGGAATCGTGCCCTCTTCCCAGGGGATCTACGGCAGGTTGTGGCCCTGGGCGCTTGCAACCACCCCGGGCCTCAGTGTCACTTTATGAGGAAATGTCTTTCTTCCCTCTGTCTGGGGACCGTCCCCGAATGCAGCCAGATCCCGCCACCTGATCTTCCTGTGGAGCAGGCCACGAGCAAATATGCCCTTTCGTGGCCCTGGGATCCTCTCTTCTCTGTCTGTGGTGTCACCTGGGCCTAGCCGGGCCCCAGGATCTCCACCAGGAACCTTCTCTCTCTGTCACTTTCTCTTCACTCTTCTGAGGTAACTACCTCCCTCTCCTTCTCCCTCTCACTTCACTAACTGACCTTGAACTTCCTGTTTCTACTCTTACTTTCTAGTTGGCTCCTCCCACTTTCCTTGTTGCTAGGCCCCCACCCTATGGGAGGAGAGATGGGTCTTACAGCCCCCTGTCTACAGCACGGGGGTAGCTGCCACAATCTCTGGTCCCTGTATGTGCCTAACAATGAGTGTTTGTGTAGATTTGCCTGTGAATCGGTATATACCCTCGTCCTTACCTAGGATGGGACATCACACCTCTGGCTGAGGTGCAATATCTCTGTGGCGACGGAAGCCTCAGGGGCACCACACTTGCACAGTACCACTTCTCTTGTTCTGTATACTGGGTGTAGTTCTCAGCATCTGTATAATTCTGTATATTTATGTGTCGCCCTGGGCAAGCCAGGGGACACAGGTCACACACCATCACACCCTACATCCCAGGTAGGAACACCTAAGCTGAACCAAAAATCCTTGTTGCCTTCCTCCAGAGGCTGATGATTCACACCAGGGGGTGGGCCAGGCGGTTGGCTCCGCCCACCGAGGAGATCACAGCTCTGGAGGAGGGAAGAACCAGGCAGTCCAGTGAGGGACATGAAGGAGTGAACAGCAGATTAGCCCAGGCAGGGCAAGAGTGAAGTCTAGCTGAGGGCTAGAGAGAAGTAAACAGCTAAGTGAAAGTGAAGGAAGGAAAGTAGTAAAGGAGGAAAGCAAGAGTGGTGACAGAGAGAAAAGCCTGAAGTAGTCCAGCTGTGTGCAGGACAGGTCAGCAAGGTCAGCAACGGCGGTGACTGTCTGGAGGGGGACCGTTTGGAAGTTCCTGGAAGGACCCCGTAGGCTGTGTGCCCGGTGGTCTGGAGCAGTGTTCCGAAGGACAGTCAGCACCAGGGCAGGGGCCTCTCGGACCCCGGCAAGGCTTGGAGTCGCCAAATTTGCCGAATCCGTCAGTGAAGGGGACGTAGATCCCCCAACAACCAAGTCCCGAGTGAAGGCAACAGCCCAACCTGTACAACAGAGACACCGCCACCGCCAGGGCACCAGTTTCTGAGGGCCAGCGCCTGCGGGCAAAGAGTAGAGCTCCTTTGGCCCAGCTTGAAGCCGAGGAGCGGGTTACCGGTGGGGACCCATCGCAACCAACAAGTACACAAAGGTGCAAGGAAGAGGGACATCACCGTCACCTACTGGGAGAGCAATCGCAGCCGTCCGTGGGACCGTCTTGCCAGCCGTTTGGTTTACCGTAAAAACTGTGTCAACGTCTCAGGCTGAGTGAGTACCACAGTGCCGCAAGGCACAGCGCTGCCCCCGCGTCCCCGCGCCCACCAGGCCCTGCACCTTTCAAGCCATCACCGGGCCCCGGGATCACCAACCCCTACCCACGGAGGGGCAACACAACACCTGGCTGCTCCGCATCACCATCCCCGGGATCCCCACACCGAGCAGCGGTGGTGAAATCACCACAACCGTGGGTGGCGTCACGGACAATAAATAATCCCCACACCCAACCACCCCCTTTCACTCACGGGCGAGGAGTGCCGCTCGAGAAACCCCCGGGATCCAGCCCACCGCTCGAGCCACCACTGAGCAGCAGCCGCCGGACCCGAGCAGAAGGGGTGAGCGTAGTGTGCGGACACCCTCCTCCCCGCCCGCGACAACTTGGCATCACGAACAGGATCCTACCGCTCTGCCGCCAGGTAGAGGTGCGCCTTGTTACCGCCGGAGGTATCCGGCAGGAAAATTTCAGAAGCCGCCATCTTTGGCGCGAAAAGTTCCCGCTCGAGCGTCTTCTCGAGTAGTAGAGGCGCGAAGGCCAAAACCCCGCCCCGAGAAAGGAGGGGCCGGAAAGAGCTAAGGGGGACGCGATGGCGGCTGGACGCATGTAGCTGCAGCTATAAAAGCAGGGACGCCAGGACTCTGCGACATACCGTTCCTGGAAAAGAAGCCATCATGTGAATGCCGTCCCGCGACACCGTAGCCCCCGCGCCTGGAACCGTGGCGTGGGTGGAAATCCGAACTGCGCAGCTCTACCAAAGGCTGCAGGTGAAGATGCAGCTCCTCATGGAGGAGTGGGAGGCCGACATGGCGGACGTTGTAGCCACCGTGCGGAGACGCGAGGAGGAGGCGGAGAAAGGGAGGGTGAGTGACCCACGTCCCGATGCCCTTGAAGGGCCGGTCATCGCGGCTGTGGGGCCCGGTCCAAGCCCTCTCCCCCCGTTGCCTCCCTCGCCACCCGTCCCGGAGGCCGTGACCCCGCCACTAGGCCTGCTACCACCGCAACCGGTAGCAGTACCCAGCGTCCCCGCCCAGGCGGGCCAACCTGTAGCCGGAGCCCGTAGAAAACCGGAGGTGTTGCCGTGGAAGACTCCGAAGGTTGAACCGGAGGCATCCCCAGAAAAATTCCCCGAGCCGGAGCCGATAGCCCGTTCCGAGCCGAAGGCCCAGCAGCGGAAAGCCCCTGTGCCCATCCCCCACACCTCGGCTGAGGTAGCGCCGGGTTGTTGCTGCAAGGCGGCGCCCAAGGCCAAGACACCGCGGGACATGCCGCCCAGATTCCTGACAGTGGGCAACGTTCAGGATGTCCCGCGGGGCCCGACCCGTGCGCCGGCGCTGTCCGCAGCGCCGTATTGGGATAGGGAGCCGGTACCGCTGGGTCTGGAGATCGCCGAGAGGGAGCGGAAGAAGGCCGAGCTGGTAGCCAGAGCTATCCGGGAGAAAGAAAACCTCCGGCAAGCAACCGCCCGTGTCCGGGGACCGTTGTACGAGGGGCAGGTGAGGCGGTTTGATGTCCGCCGGGGCTACGGGTTCATCTACGAACCGGGCCTGGAGGCCGAAGTGTTTGTAGCCCGGCGGGATGTGAATGCCCACCTGCCTGAGGAGCATCCCGGCCGCAATCTGATGCCGGGAGACATCGTGCAATACACCCGGTACTTTGGGGAGCGGGGGTGGTTCGCGCTGGACGCTAAACTAAGGAGGGGCCTGGAGGCCCGAGCGAGCGCAGACCTCCCTCCCCTGGCAGCGGCACCAGAGCTTGAGCAACCGGAGTAGGGCAGTGGATGCCCGCAGCACAGTCCCCGTTGGGACCACCATTTTGTTTGTTTGAAAAGTTTTGAAAAGAGAATGATAAGTGAAATTACCGAAGAAGTTACCTGATTTGCCTTTGTGATTGAACCGGCCGGAGCCGGGACCGTTGTCCCCGTGGGGACCGTTTAAAGTTATTTAGCATGGGAACTATCCATGGACAAGCCCGTGAACTTGCAGGGCAACCACAGACGTTAGTGGCTTGTAAATATGTTGTTTACCGTTACCGTTTTCCGCAGGCCGCCTCCGGAGAGGCAGGTTGGAGGGAGGGCCCTGAGCAGAGCAGGCTAGGGCCCAGCCACCAAAGGAACCGGTGGCTACCCTCTGGAGGGGAAGGACAGATCCCGCTCGGGTACCGTGTGCTGGACTGTGGGTCAAGGGGTGCTGCCTGGGCTTTAGGGGCAGCATCAGGGCCAGGTTACTTGGGTGGGAGAGAGCGGAAACCGTAACCGTAAACCGTTATGCAACGTTAAAGTAAAATGTGCCTCCCGTAAGGGAAGAGTTATTAAAAATGTATTTTTGTTGAATTACCATGTTATCTTTTGCAGAAAAATAAAACCGGTGTTGGACAGCAGCCCGCGGACGGTCTGCGTTTTGCTAAGGGGGAATGTGTAGCCCTGGGCAAGCTAGGGGACACAGGTCACACACCATCACACCCTACATCCCAGGTAGGAACACCTAAGCTGAACCAAAAATCCTTGTTGCCTTCCTCCAGAGGCTGATGATTCACACCAGGGGGTGGGCCAGGCGGTTGGCTCCGCCCACCAAGGAGATCACAGCTCTGGAGGAGGGAAGAACCAGGCAGTCCAGTGAGGGACATGAAGGAGTGAACAGCAGATTAGCCCAGGCAGGGCAAGAGTGAAGTCTAGCTGAGGGCTAGAGAGAAGTAAACAGCTAAGTGAAAGTGAAGGAAGGAAAGTAGTAAAGGAGGAAAGCAAGAGTGGTGACAGAGAGAAAAGCCTGAAGTAGTCCAGCTGTGTGCAGGACAGGTCAGCAAGGTCAGCAACGGCGGTGACTGTCTGGAGGGGGACCGTTTGGAAGTTCCTGGAAGGACCCCGTAGGCTGTGTGCCCGGTGGTCTGGAGCAGTGTTCCGAAGGACAGTCAGCACCAGGGCAGGGGCCTCTCGGACCCCGGCAAGGCTTGGAGTCGCCAAATTTGCCGAATCCGTCAGTGAAGGGGACGTAGATCCCCCAACAACCAAGTCCCGAGTGAAGGCAACAGCCCAACCTGTACAACAGAGACACCGCCACCGCCAGGGCACCAGTTTCTGAGGGCCAGCGCCAGCGGGCAAAGAGTAGAGCTCCTTCGGCCCAGCTTGAAGCCGAGGAGCGGGTTACCGGTGGGGACCCATCGCAACCAACAAGTACACAAAGGTGCAAGGAAGAGGGACATCACCGTCACCTACTGGGAGAGCAATCGCAGCCGTCCGTGGGACCGTCTTGCCAGCCGTTTGGTTTACCGTAAAAACTGTGTCAACGTCTCAGGCTGAGTGAGTACCACAGTGCCGCAAGGCACAGCGCTGCCCCCGCGTCCCCGCGCCCACCAGGCCCTGCACCTTTCAAGCCATCACCGGGCCCCGGGATCACCAACCCCTACCCACGGAGGGGCAACACAACACCTGGCTGCTCCGCATCACCATCCCCGGGATCCCCACACCGAGCAGCGGTGGTGAAATCACCACAACCGTGGGTGGCGTCACGGACAATAAATAATCCCCACACCCAACCACCCCCTTTCACTCACGGGCGAGGAGTGCCGCTCGAGAAACCCCCGGGATCCGGCCCACCGCTCGAGCCACCACTGAGCAGCAGCCGCCGGACCCGAGCAGAAGGGGTGAGCGTAGTGTACTGACACCCTCCTCCCCACCCGCGACATTTACACTGCACATTACCATTCTCCAGTCCTGTATACTGGGTGTAATTTTCAGTATCTGCATTCTGTATATATACAGTGCCCAGTACCACTTTTCCTGTCCTGTATATCGGGTGTATTTATACACTGCACAGTACCAATTCGGTCCGGTATACTGGGTATAATCCTCAGTATCTGTATTATTCTGTATAGATGTGTACCGCCCCGCGCTCGGCTGCAGCCGGGCCGCTCGGGTCCGGGCTCGTTGGTGGGTGGCTCGAGCGTCTCCAGACCCAGGGTCACTTCGCTCTGAAAGGGGATGCTGGCGCTTTTGGTGGGGGTTAGGTAGGTGCATGGCCGGAGCCGCGCTTGAGTTCGTGACACCACCCACGGGATGTGGTGAAGTTGTAGACACCACCGCTGCAGTTACGGGGCACCCGGAGGAGATGGTAGTGCAGCAAGATGTTAACGCCTCCGTGGGCAGGGATGATGGCCCCCGGGATCCGTTGGGGGGTAGCTGGGCAGTGCAGGGCGGTGCGCGGCCGGGTGGCACTGTTGTACTCACTGTTATTGACACACACAAGTCTCTGGTAAACAAAGTTGATGGTGGTCGGTGCTCGCAGCCGGCTGCGTCTGGTCCCCCACCCGGTTTGGTGGTCTTTCCCTTTCTCCTGCACAATGTACTGTATGTGTAGACTGCCTGCGCTTCAGCGACGGCAGTCTGCTCCCCGGCTGTGTGTATGTCGGGAGAGCCCGTTAGCCCGCAGACGCTGGCCCGTGGGATCTCTCTGCCTGTGCGGTGGCTTTCTATCCCCCTCGGTGGGCTGTTATCTTCAGTCGGGAATTGGGTGGGAAAGGACCTATAGTCCAGACCGCAATCAGTCAATTAACTCAGTCCAGTGGATTCTGGACCTCGTTTCAGGGTCTGCGTACTCCCGTGTGCTCTGGTTTCCGAGTCGGTTCCTTGAGTCGGTACCGGCGGGCCACTGCCCTGTCCCGGTCCACCACGGTTTCACCGAGCCGTCTTCCCGGCTCCTGCAGGCTAAGGCCACCGTATGCCTCCTAGCCAAAGGTGCCCGGGCTCCAACCCCAGCACCTGTCAGACTGTCACAGGCCTGTCCTACAGGCCTGACCTCCTCCACTGCTCCACACTAAAACTCATCTGACTGTGTTTCCTGCCTCAGGCCCTCTGAACTCCTCGGTGGGGGTGGCCAACCGCCTGGCTCCGCCCCCTGGTGTGTTCATCAAGCACTGAGGGAGGTTACTAGGTTTTTATGGTTGGCTGATGTTACCTTATTGGGGGACAGGTGTAGTGTGGGAGTCTACTTGTGACTACCTGGCTAGTCCAGGGCGTCCCATATACACTGCACAGTACCAATTCTATCCTGTATATGGGGTATAATCCTCAGTATCTGTATTATTCTGTATATATACACTGCACAGTACCAATTCTATCCTGTACACTGGGTATTATCCTCAGTATGTGTATTATTCTGTAAATATACACTGCAAAGTACCACTTCTTCTCTCCAGTATACTAGGTGTAATACTCAGTGTGTATTATTCTGTAAATATACACTGCACAGTACCACTTCTCTCCAGTATACTAGGTGTAATACTCAGTATGTGTATTATTCTGTATATATACTCTGCACAGTAGCACTTCTCCTGTCCTGTATACAGGGTGTAATTCTCAGTCATGTTCACTACTTATTGACTAGGCAACTGCAGTGTCAATTTATTGCAATCTTAAATAGGCCATCCAACTATTCCAGTGCCTGTATTGAAACTACTGTGGCTCAATTTTGCATCGATGGTGACTGACCTTATCATTGCCATGATGATTTTGGGATAGCGGAGAACCAGGGCTCCTAAGCTGTCCCTCAAGCTTGGGGACCCTATGCTATCCCATATCTCAGGGATACTCCTGATGGTGGAGAGGCCTGAGTCTCCTTCCTGGCCCTGCTCCTAACCAGTACTGATCTAAATCCCCCTCCCCCTGCCCCCAGGGAGACACGGGAAAGGAATGTGTTGAAACCATAGATAAAGACAGACAAGGGAAAGCCTCTGTCACACAGCACGTACACATAAAGGTAAAAACAATAAGCCATTCAGGAGAAAAAAACAAGAGGCGGAAGGAAGCTACAAAACAATGGGGGTAAACTCCACAACCGCACTGAGCAATAAGCACAACTAAAGCACAATTTTCACCACAGTCTGGGACACCACACCTCACAGACCAACACAGAATAAACTATAGCTTGCATGGGTAGAAGGATTCAACCAGCATAAATAGTAGGTTAGAAGATGTGATAGGTCTCCCCACAACATGTGATTAAAGGAGCAAGCAGACTAGCAGAGATTAACTCTTGCTAGCCTGCCTATGAATCTGTACACAGCAGGTTGACGCTCAAGTCTGCCTGTGTTGATCCCAGACACCAGAGAAGCTATCGGGTGGAGTGTTAGAATCTGCAATCTGAGCAAAGTCCAATGCCGCCATGACAGTCGGCGAAGTTTGTGCAAAACTCCGCATGACAATCATGGAGGCATTGACAGTTGTTGGGAATATGCACGTCAATGGTTGACGTCTTTATCGCTAGTCACAGACGTCATGTCTATTTTATATTAATGAGACCTTAAAAAAATCTTCCTGCACTCTCCAAGTGTGAATATCATGATAAAGGTTATACTACAAAAACAAGACGACATGGTGGAACTGAAGGACGACATCCGGCCGACACTGAATACTGCTGGGTACTTTCAGGGTTAATATCTGGATTGTGTAGCTTTCGGGTATCATTACCTTTCATGACATCACTTATATGAACAGGTTTTATATGTCGCCTCTTTCCTTACTTCCATTCCCAATTATAAACTTCCATTTGGCTCGAATGTTCCTCTGTGTGTTTAATGGTCTGTATCGCTGAGCTCCGCCGGAGAATACAAATGTAAAATTTGGCTGGAATTGGAAATGCAAATCAATATTCCTTCTCCTCACTGCTCCATTCCTCTGTGCGGAATAATAAAGACTTATTAATGTGACTTGCGGCAAATCTGGATTTAAAGGTCAGAGGCTTAAAAACAAATATGACTGCCTAACTTTCGCCATGGAACGTCTCCAGGGGATTTGGGGTACTGCAGGAATGCTGCTAAGTGCTCAGTAGGGGACAGGTTTAAAGGGGATTAGTCAACAGCTCCTACAACACAAACTGCATACATTATGAAATGTATCGCTTGATGAGGCTGATGTACTTACTGTAACATTTGTGCCACTTTCTGCTTCGGCGGTGTGGCACTAGGCGGCGCTACACTGTTCTTGTGGGTGATACTTGATGGCATCAATCCTTTTTTTTTCCATGCTACTTGTGGTTCTGTCCAGTATGGAAGCTACAGGTGGCTTTTGGTTTCTGTCTTCTCTCAGCACTAGTTGGGGCTGTTCTATATGAACCACAGAGAACCATCTCCTAATGCCAGCCAGCAGAGATTCTATCCTAATGTGATGCTAGACACTACGAGCAGTGTGAATAGAAGGGTAGTCAGACAATTCGGGATCTTAAGCCAGGAGGAAACTTATAAGATTCAGGGAGCAGACAGAGGCGTGATCAGGAAGAGGTCCAAGGTCGTAAGCCGGGAGGTAACGTATAAGATTCAGGGAGCAGACAGAGACGTGCTCAGGAAGAGGTCCGAGGTCAGAAGCCGGGAGGTAACGTATAAGGTTCAGGGAGCAGACAGAGATGTGGTCAGGAAGAGGTCCGAGGTCAGAAGCCGGGAGGTAACGTATAAGGTTTAGGAAGCAGACAGAGACGTGGTCAGGAAGAGGTCCGAGGTCAGAATCCGGGAGGTAATGTATAAGGTTCAGGGAGCAGACAGAGACGTGGTCAGGAAGAGGTCCGAGGTCAGAAGCCAGGAGGTAACGCATAAGGTTTAGGAAGCAGACAGAGACGTGGTCAGGAAGAGGTCCGAGGTCAGAATGACTCGCCCACCCCAGGGCTATGGGACACCCGGTGCCGGGCCGGACTAGTCCGGGGGTAGTCAGTGGTGGCGGGGCCCGACTCCGTGGCCCTGGTGGGTGTCAGTTAAAATGGCTGATAACTTGGGGGTGATTAAAGTTTGTGTTCGTGACGCCACCTGTGGTATGCGGCTATTAAGCCGCCGCTGCTGTGTAAGGCCTCCGGGGTGATGATATGGCAGCAATGGTGGTACTGCTCCCCACAGGTGGAGCGGTGCCCCGGGGACACTGTTGGTGCTTATTAGTGTCTATGCAGAGAAATAAATGAGGCAACACCAGGGGTGCAGTTTCAAGGTCTTTACTCACAGTTCTTGTCAAGGCCTGCAGGAGCCTTTGGACTGCTGGGACCACCGTCAGGGACCTCCGCCGATCCCGGGTAGATCTGGGGGTTGATGCCAGTGCACCCCTCTAATTGTGTCCTTTCTCAGCTGACTTCACTGGCCACCAGCTCTGAAGCTATCTGTGGCCCTGGAATCCCTTCGTTCCCTGCTTGGTGTCACCTGGACCCTCCGAGTCCCAGGGTCTTCACCAGGAAGCGTTACTTTCTTCTTTCTTTAGCTCCTGCCTGACTAGAGCTCTTCTTCTACTCTCTGTTTCTCTCCTTCTCTGTTGCTTTCTTTCTCTGTTGCGGACACTCTGAACTCACAGAGCTCCTTTCTCTTTCACAGCTACATGCTGGCTCCTCACTCTCTCACTCTCTGAGGTAAACTGACACTCTGACCTTCCTCCCTGCTCTACACTCGGCTGGCTCTTCCCACCTCCCGGTTGCTAAGCTACCACCCTATGGGAGCAGGGATGGGTCTTACGTCTCCTCCCAGCATGCAGCATGGGAGGGTTTCTGCCACTGTCCCTGGTCCCAGTGTGTGCCTAGCAATGGGTGTAGTGCAGTTTTACCTGTGAACTGGCATGTACCCCTTTTCTTACCCAGGATGGGACATCACACCTCTGACTGGGGTGCAATGTCTCTGTGGCGACGGAAGCCTCAGGGGTGCAACACTCCCCCACAGCGAATCCCAGCACGTCCTCGGGCTGAAACAACAAAAACAATGGAGAAACTGCAAAATTTTGTTACGCATAAAACATTAAAACTTTAGGACATTACATCCCTTTATGGGAGGCACATAAATAACACATTCACCGGGGACCACATTCCAGTCCAGTGGCCCGGTAACACATAAACAGGGGGGGGGTCATCTTCAAAAAGAACAGGGGCCAAGGATTCAGGGATAGGGTGTCATCTTCGAAAAGAACAATGGGCAGACATTCAGGGGCTATGTACTGTCCTGACTCCATTAACTCCTTGTCGTCCTCCACCAGGGGCTCCGACCCTTGATGGCGCCCACTGGGACTCTGACCCAGCGACGGTCAACAAGTCAGACAAGGTCCTCCTCCTTCCACCTCCTTTGCTGGGTGGCATCTCCTGGAGAACTTAGGGACGTTCAACAAAGGCAGGAAGCATTATTTCTGGAGCAGGTCCTTTGAAACTTTCAACTCAAACGTTTAACTTCAGGGGTTAACTCACGGATGCGGTTACCATTGCAGGGGACCGTACTGTGCCAGTGTCGTACGGGACACCGGACTTCTTCTCCAGGCACAATACATCCCTTGGCTCTGAACCTCCAGCGGGAACGGTGGCGGGGGCAGCATACACGGTACCTCTTGGTCCCGGAGTGGTGCTTCACAGGGCTCACTCGTCACGGTGCTGTCTGGTCCTGGCTCCCAGCTGAGGAGGGATGCCGTGGGGGTCTGCGTGGCTTTGTCTTCACGCGACACGGCTGCTGCGGTGGCCCTCTGTTCCTGGGCCCACACCGCGGCGACCATCCTCCGGACTTCCGCCTTCCAGTCGAGCACCTGCTGCAGCGTCTGTGCTCTCACCCGGACACAGAATCGACCCAGCTCCCGCTCCAACCAGGCAGCGGTTCCCGCGGGGAGCTCACTCGGGCCGCGATCCTCCACATCAAAAGCCACTCCGCCTCCTCCACTTCGGAGTCCCGCCATGCCGCCGACAGGGCTGAATGCAGACATCTTCCGTCCGCTCTCCATAGCGGGCACCGCTTCGCGCTCTTCCTTGCAAGATCAAAGGGGGCGGGGCTTACTTTCGCGCTCTTTCTGCAGGCACGCCCCTCTTCTTCCCGCGCTCAGCAGCGCTAATGGCGGCGGCGGTTTTTCACAGTAACACAGTCTTTTAAGCACAGTTTATGCAGGCGCACAGTACCCGGTGGGACCGGGCACGAAATCCTGTTCGTGACGCCAAAGTTGACTCGCCCACCCCAGGGCTATGGGACACCCGGTGCCGGGCCGGACTAGTCCGGGGGTAGTCAGTGGTGGCGGGGCCCGACTCCGTGGCCCTGGTGGGTGTCAGTTAAAATGGCTGATAACTTGGGGGTGATTAAAGTTTGTGTTCGTGACGCCACCTGTGGTATGCGGCTATTAAGCCGCCGCTGCTGTGTAAGGCCTCCAGGGTGATGATATGGCAGCAATGGTGGTACTGCTCCCCACAGGTGGATCGGTGCCCCAGGGACACTGTTGGTGCTTATTAGTGTCTATGCAGAGAAATAAATGAGGCAACACCAGGGGTGCAGTTTCAAGGTCTTTACTCACAGTTCTTGTCAAGGCCTGCAGGAGCCTTTGGACTGCTGGGACCACCGTCAGGGACCTCCGCCGATCCCGGGTAGATCTGGGGGTTGATGCCAGTGCACCCCTCTAATTGTGTCCTTTCTCAGCTGACTTCACTGGCCACCAGCTCTGAAGCTATCTGTGGCCCTGGAATCCCTTCGTTCCCTGCTTGGTGTCACCTGGACCCTCCGAGTCCCAGGGTCTTCACCAGGAAGCGTTACTTTCTTCTTTCTTTAGCTCCTGCCTGACTAGAGCTCTTCTTCTACTCTCTGTTTCTCTCCTTCTCTGTTGCTTTCTTTCTCTGTTGCGGACACTCTGAACTCACAGAGCTCCTTTCTCTTTCACAGCTACATGCTGGCTCCTCACTCTCTCACTCTCTGAGGTAAACTGACACTCTGACCTTCCTCCCTGCTCTACACTCGGCTGGCTCTTCCCACCTCCCGGTTGCTAAGCTACCACCCTATGGGAGCAGGGATGGGTCTTACGTCTCCTCCCAGCATGCAGCATGGGAGGGTTTCTGCCACTGTCCCTGGTCCCAGTGTGTGCCTAGCAATGGGTGTAGTGCAGTTTTACCTGTGAACTGGCATGTACCCCTTTTCTTACCCAGGATGGGACATCACACCTCTGACTGGGGTGCAATGTCTCTGTGGCGACGGAAGCCTCAGGGGTGCAACACTCCCCCACAGCGAATCCCAGCACGTCCTCGGGCTGAAACAACAAAAACAATGGAGAAACTGCAAAATTTTGTTACGCATAAAACATTAAAACTTTAGGACATTACATCCCTTTATGGGAGGCACATAAATAACACATTCACCGGGGACCACATTCCAGTCCAGTGGCCCGGTAACACATAAACAGGGGGGGGGTCATCTTCAAAAAGAACAGGGGCCAAGGATTCAGGGATAGGGTGTCATCTTCGAAAAGAACAATGGGCAGACATTCAGGGGCTATGTACTGTCCTGACTCCATTAACTCCTTGTCGTCCTCCACCAGGGGCTCCGACCCTTGATGGCGCCCACTGGGACTCTGACCCAGCGACGGTCAACAAGTCAGACAAGGTCCTCCTCCTTCCACCTCCTTTGCTGGGTGGCATCTCCTGGAGAACTTAGGGACGTTCAACAAAGGCAGGAAGCATTATTTCTGGAGCAGGTCCTTTGAAACTTTCAACTCAAACGTTTAACTTCAGGGGTTAACTCACGGATGCGGTTACCATTGCAGGGGACCGTACTGTGCCAGTGTCGTACGGGACACCGGACTTCTTCTCCAGGCACAATACATCCCTTGGCTCTGAACCTCCAGCGGGAACGGTGGCGGGGGCAGCATACACGGTACCTCTTGGTCCCGGAGTGGTGCTTCACAGGGCTCACTCGTCACGGTGCTGTCTGGTCCTGGCTCCCAGCTGAGGAGGGATGCCGTGGGGGTCTGCGTGGCTTTGTCTTCACGCGACACGGCTGCTGCGGTGGCCCTCTGTTCCTGGGCCCACACCGCGGCGACCATCCTCCGGACTTCCGCCTTCCAGTCGAGCACCTGCTGCAGCGTCTGTGCTCTCACCCGGACACAGAATCGACCCAGCTCCCGCTCCAACCAGGCAGCGGTTCCCGCGGGGAGCTCACTCGGGCCGCGATCCTCCACATCAAAAGCCACTCCGCCTCCTCCACTTCGGAGTCCCGCCATGCCGCCGACAGGGCTGAATGCAGACATCTTCCGTCCGCTCTCCATAGCGGGCACCGCTTCGCGCTCTTCCTTGCAAGATCAAAGGGGGCGGGGCTTACTTTCGCGCTCTTTCTGCAGGCACGCCCCTCTTCTTCCCGCGCTCAGCAGCGCTAATGGCGGCGGCGGTTTTTCACAGTAACACAGTCTTTTAAGCACAGTTTATGCAGGCGCACAGTACCCGGTGGGACCGGGCACGAAATCCTGTTCGTGACGCCAAAGTTGACTCGCCCACCCCAGGGCTATGGGACACCCGGTGCCGGGCCGGACTAGTCCGGGGGTAGTCAGTGGTGGCGGGGCCCGACTCCGTGGCCCTGGTGGGTGTCAGTTAAAATGGCTGATAACTTGGGGGTGATTAAAGTTTGTGTTCGTGACGCCACCTGTGGTATGCGGCTATTAAGCCGCCGCCGCTGCTGTGTAAGGCCTCCAGGGTGATGATATGGCAGCAATGGTGGTACTGCTCCCCACAGGTGGAGCGGTGCCCCAGGGACACTGTTGGTGCTTATTAGTGTCTATGCAGAGAAATAAATGAGGCAACACCAGGGGTGCAGTTTCAAGGTCTTTACTCACAGTTCTTGTCAAGGCCTGCAGGAGCCTTTGGACTGCTGGGACCACCGTCAGGGACCTCCGCCGATCCCGGGTAGATCTGGGGGTTGATGCCAGTGCACCCCTCTAATTGTGTCCTTTCTCAGCTGACTTCACTGGCCACCAGCTCTGAAGCTATCTGTGGCCCTGGAATCCCTTCGTTCCCTGCTTGGTGTCACCTGGACCCTCCGAGTCCCAGGGTCTTCACCAGGAAGCGTCACTTTCTTCTTTCTTTAGCTCCTGCCTGACTAGAGCTCTTCTTCTACTCTCTGTTTCTCTCCTTCTCTGTTGCTTTCTTTCTCTGTTGCGGACACTCTGAACTCACAGAGCTCCTTTCTCTTTCACAGCTACATGCTGGCTCCTCACTCTCTCACTCTCTGAGGTAAACTGACACTCTGACCTTCCTCTCTGCTCTACACTCGGCTGGCTCTTCCCACCCCCCGGTTGCTAAGCTACCACCCTATGGGAGCAGGGATGGGTCTTACCACCCCTCCCAGCATGCAGCATGGGAGGGTTTCTGCCACTATCCCTGGTCCCAGTGTGTGCCTAGCAATGGGTGTAGTGCAGTTTTACCTGTGAACTGGCATGTACCCCTTTCCTTACCCAGGATGGGACATCACACCTCTGACTGGGGTGCAATGTCTCTGTGGTGACGGAAACCTCAGGGGTGCCACAAGAAGCCGGGAGGTAATGTATAAGGTTCAGGGAGCAGACAGAGACGTGGTCAGGAAGAGGTCCGAGGTCGTAAGCCGGGAGGTAACGTATAAGGTTTAGGGAGCAGACAGAGACGTGCTCAAGAAGAGGTCCAAGGTCAGAACACTTACACCAGACAGGAGCCAAGAGCACACTGAGCAAACAGGAAATATGACTGGTGAAGTTCACACATAGCAAGCCCAGTAAAGAAACTGTAATCACCAGGAACAAGGCGCATCTGTAATGGCAACTCTCCAAGTCAGCGTGGACTCTAGTGCTGAAAAACAATGTGTAAGCAAGTGCACAAGACATATACCAGAGCATTTTCAAATGCAAAATGCTTCGCACAGAGGAGCCATAACAATAGCATTCCAAATGCAAAATGCTTCCCACAGCGGAACTGTGACTCCTGGTTTGTGCCTCTGCTCCTGTGTTTGACCTGCTGATTCCTGTTCGTTGTCCTCGGCTTTACATTTGAATACCTGCTTGTTGTTTGATTTTATTCCTGTTGTGACCTCCTGGATCTGACCCGGTTTCCTGACTATCCTTCTAGTTAGCTTGTGCCACTAAACACCAGCTGACTCTGTTGTCCTCACCTAAGGCATACCTCCCAACTTTTAAAGAAGGAAAAGAGGGACAAAGTTTGCGGTGCGCGTAGCGCGCCGCGGCAAATTTTTAGGCCACGCCCCCTAACCACACCCATTTCACAGTCACGCCCATATCCACTCCCCATCCACACCCATTCAGCACAAACACGCAGGCAGCCGGCGGGCCTCCAGCACGGACACGCAGGCAGCCAGCGGGCCTCCAGCACGGACACGCAGGCAGCCGGCGGGCCTCCAGCACGGACACGCAGGCAGCCGGCGGGCCTCCAGCACGGACACGCAGGCAGCCACAGTGAGGCGGCCGGTCGCCTTCACAGACAGGCGGCCGGCCGCCTTCACAGACAGGCGGCGGGCCGCCCGCACAGAGAGGCGGCCAGCCGCCCGCAGAGAGAGGCGGCCGGCCGCCCGCACAATGAGGCGGCGGGCCGCCCGCACAGACAGGCGGCAGGGGGGCGCCCGCACAGACAGGCGGCAGGGGGGCGCCCGCACAGACAGGCGGCAGGGGGGCGCCCGCACAGACAGGCGGCAGGGGGGCGCCCGCACAGACAGGCGGCAGGGGGGGCGCCCGCACAGACAGGCGGCGGGGGGCGCCCGCACAGACAGGCGGCGGGGGGGCGCCCGCACAGACAGGTGGCGGGGGGGGCGCCCGCACAGACAGGCGGCAGGGGGGCGCCCGCACAGACAGGCGGCAGGGGGGCGCCCGCACAGACAGGCGGCAGGGGGGCGCCCGCACAGACAGGCGGCAGGGGGGCGCCCGCACAGACAGGCGGCAGGGGGGCGCCCGCACAGACAGGCGGCAGGGGGGCGCCCGCACAGACAGGCGGCAGGGGGGCGCCCGCACAGACAGGCGGCAGGGGGTGAGGGGGGAGGGAGGGAAATCAGCGCTGGGGAGATTAGTTTACTGTACCAGCAGCAGCACAGGCAGCGCTCCTCTCTATGCCACGTCTACTAGGATGGTAGGAGGGAAAAGCAGGGAGGCGGAGAGAGAGTGGGTGGGCGGAGCCCGGGAGCCGGCCGTCCCGCCCGTGGCAACGGGACAAACAACGTAAAGCGTGAAAGTCCCGCTGTATCCGGGACGGTTGGGAGGTATGCAGCATGTTAGAATGTGTACATAAGATCCCGCTGGTGGTGGCCGCAGCTTATAGGCCCCAAATCTGGTGACAGGTTCCCTTTAAAGTGAACCTGTCAGGTGCAATATGCACTCAGAGCCAGGAGCAGTTCTGGGTGTATATTGCTAATCCCTGCCTAACCGTCCCTGTATACACTAGCATAGATAAAGAGATCAAGAACAAATATTTTTAAAGATCTTATATCTTATGCTAATGAGCGCGGGGACTAGTCACAAGGGCGTTACTTCACTTGGCTAGTCGGCTCGCATAGCATGTTAGCATGTTATTACGCCCCTGTGAGAGTACTAACACGCTATATGAGCCGACTAGCCAAGTGAAGTAACGCCCTTGGGACTAGTCCCCGCGCTAATTAGCATAAGATATAAGCTCTTTAAAAATACTTTTTCTATAGATGCCTTTATCTATGCTGGTGTATACAGGGACAGTTAGGGAGGGATTAGCAATATACACCCAGAACTGCTCCTGGCTCTGAGTGCAGATTGCACCTGATAGGTTCCCTTTAAAGGGAAACTGTCACCAGAAATTTAGCAAAAAAAATAAAAGATTCCCCTCTGCAGCTCCTGGGCTGCATTCTGGAAAGGTTCCTGTTGCTATTGTGCCCCCTTTGAGACCTAAAATAATACTTTATGAAGTCTTACCTTTTTGTATGCAAATCTGTTTTTATGGTCACGGGGGCGGGCTGCCTGGCGTCCGTTATTCCCCCTCCTGCCGTTGTACGCCGTCCCCCATTGCTCATTTCCATACATGAGGACGCCTTCCTCATGTAACTGTCCTCCTGAAGTTTTGTGCATGCCCAGTGCCACTCTCGCGGGAGTAAGCACTGTGCAAAGTGTGAACGCTTTTGAGGTGATTGCGCAGGCGCGAGATTATGGGCGGCGCTGTGATTGTCATCAGCAGCGTCATCCAAGTACCCACCCATAATCTCGTGCCCGCGCTTCTCACTCTGCCTCCACCGTTATGTGCAAGCACTGGCCATATGAACCACGTTACCTATTATCATGGGCGCGAGATTATGGGCGGCGCTGTGATTGTCATCAGCAAAGTCATCCAAGTACCCGCCCATAATCTCGTGCAAGCAGTAATAGGTAACATGGTTCATATGGCCAGCACTTGCGCATAACGGTGGAGTCAGAGGGAAAAGTGCGGGCACGAGATTATGGGCGGGTACTTGGTTAACGCTGCTGATGACAATCACAGCGCCGCCCATAATCTCGTGCCTGCGCAATCACCTGAAAAAGCGTTCACATGCGCAAAACTTCGGGAGGACAGTTACATGAGGAAGGCGTCCTTGTGTATGTAAATGAGCAATGGGGGACTGCGTAAAGCGGCAGGAGGGGGAATAACGGACGCCAGACAGCCCGCCCCCGTGACCATAAAAACACATTTGCATACAAAAAGGTAAGACTTCATAAAGTATTTTTGTAGGTCTCAAAGGGGGCACAATAACAACAGGAACCTTTCCAGAAGCAGCCCAGGAGCTGCAGAGGGGAATCTTTTATTTTTATTGTGAAATTTCTGCTGACATGTTCCCTTTAACTGGTAGGGGAGCCAGGATAAAGCAGAGCTGAAGTTGTTGGGAAGCTAGGACCCAGCAGCTCTGCTCCACAGGCAGGAGACCACTGATCGGTAATAGAAGCCTGCAGATGTCACTCTGCATAGGTTATTGCCACTGCTATCTGCAGGAGAGAGGAGTGCTGATTGCACGGTCTCCTCAGCTTCCTGACTCCACGTGTATCTGCAGCAGTGAGAAGCCGCACACGGGGAATCAGAGAGAACAGCTGCAGACAAACGCAGGCTCCGGGACTGGGGGGGGTCGGCTCTGGTGCAGGGGGGGGGGGGCTCTGCTGCAGGGGGGGGGTCGCTCTGCTGCAGGGGGGTCGCTCTGCTGCAGGGGGGTGATTCATACCTCAGCAGCAGTCACAGGAGTAGGTGCGCGCTCGGCTCTGTAATGAATAGTAGAAGGGAGAAACAGCGAGGCGGGGCTACAGTGGGTGGGTGGAGCCGTGACAAACAGCCTCACGGGCGGGACCCGGGATCAAAGGCTCAGAAGAGGGACTGTCCCGCTGTATCCGGGACGGTTGGGAGGTATGCCTAAGGGCCTCTGTATAAGTCCATATCCATGTACAGGGGATAAAGGGTGAAGGCCAGGGCAACCCCTGGGTTCTAGGAAAGGGTGTAGCTTACACCAATACTGTTCATGGTAACCATTTTGGAGCTGCCAGGTGACTACTAAGAGTGCACGTGTGACACTTATCTTGAAAATCACTATCAGATTGGCTGTAAAATCAGAGGGACACTAAAGAGCTGTCATCTTGCTATGCTTCGTATACTGCACTTGGATGCTGTATATTACTTTCAAAATGTGTCGTATTTATCTAGACACTATATAACAGTATAAGAGATGGTTTGGCCCTGTAATATCTATATATATAATTGCCTTATTCTGTCTGTCTGTCTGTCTGTCTTGCTCCAAAATTGTGTCACGGTGAGTGTCATTACAGTGACAACTGTCTGATTGGCTGCTGGGCTCGGCCTGCCCCCCCCCACGGATTGGTCGCCGCTGGGCTCGGCCTGGCCCCGCCCCGCCCCCAACACGGATTGGTCGCTCGCCTCGGCCTGGCCCCGCCCTCCGCATGGATTGACCGCTCGCCCCGGCCCTCCGCACGCATCGCCAGACATAACCTTGCGATGCTGGGATCGTGACGGAGCCGGTGAACGCTGGTAACCATTATACACATCGGGTAACTAAGGTCCCTTGGTTACCCGATGTGTATCATAGTTACCAGTGTACACCGGCTCCGTCACGATCCCAGCAGCGCCAGACATAACCTTGCGATGCTCTGATCGTGACGAAGCCGGTGAACGCTGGTAACCATTATACACATCGGGAAACTAAGGTCCCTTAGTTACCCGATGTGTATCATAGTTACCAGCGTACACCGGCTCCCGGTACACATGTGCAGGGAGCCGGCATTATACTCCCCCCCCAGGACTACTCCTCCTATTATAGTCCTCCTATTATACTCCTCTCTGAGTATAATAGGAGAACTATTATAGCATGGGGAATGGAACACGATGGGGTGCGCAGCATGGGGGATGTAGCACGATGGGGAGTGCGCAGCATGGGGGATGGAGCATGATGGGGTGCGCAGCATGGGGGATGTAGCACGATGGGGGGTGCGCAGCATGGGGGATGTAGCACGATGGGGAGAGCGCAGCATGGGGGATGGAGCACGATGGGGAGTGCGAAGCATGGGGGATGGAGCACGATGGGGGTGCGCAGCATGGGGGATGGAGCACGATGGGGGTGCGCAGCATGGGGGATGTAGCACGATTGGGAGTGCGCAGCATGGGGGATGGAGCACGATGGGGAGTGCGCAGCATGGGGGATGGAGCACGATGGGGGGTGCACAGTATGGGGGATGGAGCACGATGAGGGGTGCGCAGCATGGGGGATGGAGCACGATGGAGGGTGCGCAGTATGGGGGATGGAGCACGATGGGGGGTGCGCAGCATGGGGGATGGAGCACGATGGGGGGTGCGCAGCATGGGGGATGGAGCACGATGAGGGGTGGGCAGCATGGGGGATGGAGCACGATGGGGGGTGCGCAGCATGAGGGATGGAGCACGATAAGGGGTGCGCAGCATGGGTTATGGAGCACGATGGGGGGTGTGCAGCATGGAAGATGGAGCACGATGGGGGGTGTGCAGCATGGGGGATGGAGCACGATGAGGGGTGAGCAGCATGGGGGATGGAGCACGATGGGGAGTGCGCAGCATGGGGGATGGAGCACGATGGGGTGCGCAGCATGGGGGATGTAGCACGATGGGGGGTGCGCAGCATGGGGGATGTAGCACGATGGGGAGTGCGCAGCATGGGGGATGGAGCACGATGGGGAGTGTGCAGCATGGGGGATGGAGCACGATGGGGGGTGCGCAGCATGGGGAATGGAGCACGATGGGGAGTGTGCAGCATGGAGGATGGAGCACGATGGGGAAGTGCGCAGCATGGGGGATGGAGCACGATGGGGGTGCGCAGCATGGGGGATGGAGCACGATGGGGAGTGTGCAGCATGGGGGATGGAGCACGATGGGGAGTGAGCAGCATGGGGGATGGAGCACGATGGGGGGTGAGCAGCATGGGGGATGGAGCACGATGGGGGGTGCGCAGCATGGGGGATGGAGCACGATGGGGGGTGCGCAGCATGGGGGATGGAGCACGATGGGGGGTGGGCAGCATGGGGGATGGAGCACGATGGGGGGTGCGCAGCATGGGGGATGGAGCACGATGGGGGGTGCGCAGCATGGGTTATGGAGGACGATGGGGGGTGTGCAGCATGGAAGATGGAGCACGATGGGGGGTGTGCAGCATGGGGGATGGAGCACGATGGGGGGTAAGCAGCATAGGGGATGGAGTACGATGGGGGGTGCGCAGCATGGGGGATGGAGCACGATGGGGAGTGCGCAGCACGGGGGATGGAGCACGATTGGGGTGCGCAGCATGGGGGATGGAGCACGATGGGGGTGCGCAGCATGGGGGATGGAGCACGATGGGGAGTGCGCAGCATGGGGGATGGAGCACGATGGGCAGTGCGCAGCATTGGGGATGGAGCACGATGGGGAGTGCGCAGCATGGGGGATGGAGCACGATGGGGGTGCACACCTCCCCCCAAAACACACAAACACACCGCCACACGTGCACCGCACAAAAACCACACACACACTGGGAACCACAAACACCGCCCTACACAGACACCCACAAACACAGACAATGCCGCACACACACAACATCCAACACACAAACACCGCAGCATACACAAATATACGCACATACCGCGCAACACACACACATTGCACAAAACATACCTCCCCCCAAAACACACACACGCACCCCACACCCACACAAACCGCGCAACACACACACACAACGCTACAGACACACAGCGCTCTACAAACAATTCAACACACAAACAACACCACTCTCACCCCCCGCCACACCCAGACAACACCCAGAACATGTACAGCGCCCTACACAAACACTTGGTAACTACACACAACAACATCTATATATACAGTGCCTACAAGTAGTATTCAACCCCCTGCAGATTTAGCAGGTTTACACATTGGGAATTAACTTGGCATTGTGACATTTGGACTGCAGATCAGCCTGGAAGTGTGAAATGCACTGCAGCAAAAAAGAATGTTATTTCTTTTTTATTTATTTTTTTTAAATTGTGAAAAGTTTATTCAGAGGGTCATTTATTATTCAACCCCTCAATCTACCAGAATTCTGTTTGGTTCCCCTAAAGTATTAAGAAGTATTTCAGGCACAAAGAAAAATGAGCTTCACATGTTTGGATTAATTATCTCTTTTTCCAGCCTTTTCTGACTAATTAAGACCCTCCCCAAACTTGTGAACAGCACTCATACTTGGTCAACATGGGAAAGACAAAGGAGCATTCCAAGGCCATCAGAGACAAGATCGTGGAGGGTCACAAGGCTGGCAAGGGGTACAAAACCCTTTCCAAGGAGTTGGGCCTACCTGTCTCCACTGTTGGGAGCATCATCCAGAAGTGGAAGGCTTATGGAACTACTGTTAGCCTTCCACGGCCTGGACAGCCTTTGAAAGTTTCCACCCGTGCCGAGGCCAGGCTTGTCCGAAGAGTCAAGGCTAACCCAAGCCCAACAAGGAAGGAGCTTCGGGAAGATCTCATGGCAGTGGGGACATTGGTTTCAGTCAATACCATAAGTAACGTACTCCACCACAATGGTCTCCGTTCCAGACGAGCCCGTAAGGTACCTTTACTTTCAAAGCGTCATGTCAAGGCTCGTCTACAGTTTGCTCATGATCACTTGGAGGACTGTGAGACAGACTGGTTCAAGGTTCTGTGGTCTGATTTGGTGCCAACCACACACGTGACGTTTGGAGACTGGATGGCACTGCATACGACCCCAAGAATACTATCCCTACAGTCAAGCATGGTGGTGGCAGCATCATGCTGTGGGGCTGTTTCTCAGCCAAGGGGCCTGGCCATCTGGTCCGCATACATGGGAAGATGGATAGCACGGCCTACCTGGAGATTTTGGCCAAGAACCTCCGCTCCTCCATCAAGGATCTTAAGATGGGTCGTCATTTCATCTTCGAACAAGACAACGACCCAAAGCACACAGCCAAGAAAACCAAGGCCTGGTTCAAGAGGGACAAAATCAAGGTGTTGCAGTGGCCTAGTCAGTCTCCTGACCTTAACCCAATTGAAAACTTGTGGAAGGAGCTCAAGATTAAAGTCCACATGAGACACCCAAAGAACCTAGATAACTTGGAGAAGATCTGCATGGAGGAGTGGGCCAACATAACTCCAGAGACCTGTGCCGGCCTGATCAGGTCTTATAAAAGACGATTATTAGCTGTAATTGCAAACAAGGGTTATTCCACAAAATATTAAACCTAGGGGTTGAATAATAATTGACCCACACTTTTATGTTGAAAATTTATTAAAATTTAACAGAGCAACATAACTTGTTGGTTTGTAAGATTTATGCATCTGTTAATAAATCCTGCTCTTGTTTGAAGTTTGCAGGCTCTAACTTATTTGCATCTTATCAAACCTGCTAAATCTGCAGGGGGTTGAATACTACTTGTAGGCACTGTATATATACAGTTAGGTTCAGAAATATTTGGACAGTGACACAATTTTCGCGAGTTGGGCTCTGCATGCCACCACATTGGATTTGAAACCTCTACAACAGAATTCAAGTGCAGATTGTAACATTTAATTTGAAGGTTTGAACAAAAATATCTGATAGAAATTGTAGGAATTGTCACATTTCTTTACAAACACTCCACATTTTAGGAGGTCAAAAGTAATTGGACAAATAAACCAAACCCAAACAAAATATTTTTATTTTCAATATTTTGTTGCGAATCCTTTGGAGGCAATCACTGCCTTAAGTCTGGAACCCATGGACATCACCAAACGCTGGGTTTCCTCATTCTTAATGCTTTGACAGGCCTTTACAGCCGCAGCCTTCGGGTCTTGCTTGTTTGTGGGTCTTTCCATCTTAAGTCTGGATTTGAGCAAGTGAAATGCATGCTCAATTGGGTTAAGATCTGGTGATTGACTTGGCCATTGCAGAATGTTCCACTTTTTTGCACTCATGAACTCCTGGGTAGCTTTGGCTGTATGCTTGGGGTCATTGGCCATCTGTACTATGAAGCGCCGTCCGATCAACTTTGCGGCATTTGGCTGAATCTGGGCTGAAAGTATATCCCGGTACACTTCAGAATTCATCCGGCTACTCTTGTCTGCTGTTATGTCATCAATAAACACAAGTGACCCAGTGCCATTGAAAGCCATGCATGCCCATGCCATCACGTTGCCTCCACCATGTTTTACAGAGGATGTGGTGTGCCTTGGATCATGTGCCATTCCCTTTCTTTTCCAAACTTTTTTCTTCCCATCATTCTGGTACAGGTTGATCTTTGTCTCATCTATCCATAGAATAATTTTCCAGAACTGAGCTGGCTTCATGAGGTGTTTTTCAGCAAATTTAACTCTGGCCTGTCTATTTTTGGAATTGATGAATGGTTTGCATCTAGATGTGAACCCTTTGTATTTACTTTCATGGAGTCTTCTCTTTACTGTTGACTTAGAGACAGATACACCTACTTCACTGAGAGTGTTCTGGACTTCAGTTGATGTTGTGAATGGGTTCTTCTTCACCAAAGAAAGTATGCGGCGATCATCCACCACTGTTGTCATCCGTGGACGCCCAGGCCTTTTTGAGTTCCCAAGCTCACCAGTCAATTCCTTTTTTCTCAGAATGTACCTGACTGTTGATTTTGCTACTCCAAGCATGTCTGCTATCTCTCTGATGGATTTTTTCTTTTTTTCAGCCTCAGGATGTTCTGCTTCACCTCAATTGAGAGTTCCTTAGACCGCATGTTGTCTGGTCACAGCAACAGCTTCCAAATGCAAAACCACACACCTGTAATCAACCCCAGACCTTTTAACTATTTAATTGATTACAGGTTAACGAGGGAGACGCCTTCAGAGTTAACTGCAGCCCTTAGAGTCCCTTGTTCTATTACTTTTGGTCCCTTGAAAAAGAGGAGGCTATGCATTACAGAGCTATGATTCCTAAACCCTTTCTCCGATTTGGATGTGAAAACTCTCATATTGCAGCTGGGAGTGTGCACTTTCAGCCCATATTATATATATAATTGTATTTCTGAACATGTTTTTGTAAACAGCTAAAATAACAAAACTTGTGTCACTGTCCAAATATTTCTGGACCTAACTGTATAACAAAAATCATACATTAACTACACAATACATAAATTCTAGAATACCCGATGCGTAGAATCAGCCACCTTCTAGTATCATATAAATGTGCCAAATCCTTTACTGCGCCACTTTTTTCTACCCTTGTTTCAGATACTTGGCATGTGTTGAAATGAATCTGTTAACCAAGTCATTGTTTAGCTTCTTAATGAAGTTAGGTGGCAAAGTCTGAAACCATCTCCTATATATACATTATTCCTGGACCATCCTAGAGGAAATGTTTGGGTGCACCTGAAACTGCATAAAAAGAGATCCAGCTATAGTTTACGAGGGACAATCCTCTAGCCTGTGCAATAAGCTACTATGTATGTGGATACCACTGTGTTGAGGATTAACTGGCACACCACTGTGCAAAGGAGCAGCTGGCAAACCACTGTTGAGCAGCGGCTGGCAAACCACTGTGCAAAGGAGCGACTGGCAAACCACTGTGCAAAGGAGCAGCTGGCAAACCACTGTGTGGAGCAGCGGCTGGCAAATCACTGTGCAGAGGAGCGACTGGCAAACCACTGTGCGAAGGAGCAGCTGGCAAACTACTGTGTGGAGGAACAGCTGAGAAACCACTGTGCGGAAGAGTGGTTGGCAATCCACTGTGCAGAGCAGCAGCTGACAAACCACTGTGCAGAGGAGTGGCTGGCAAACCACTGAGAGGAGGACCGGCTGGCAAATCACTTTGTGAAGCAATGGCTGGCCAACAACTGTGTGGAGAAGCAGCTTGCAAACCACTGTGCGGAAGAGCAACTGGCAAACTACTGTGTGGAGGAGCGACTGGCAAACCACTGTGCGGAGGAGCGACTGGCAAACTACAATGCGGAGCAACGGCTGGAAACCCACTGTGGGGAGGAGCACCTGGAAAACCACTGTGCGGAGCAGCGACTGGCAAACCACTGTGCGAGGAGCAACTGGCAAACCACTGTGCGGTGGGGAAGGAGCAGCTGACCTGTGCCGACAACCATAACATTGTAAATTGTATATTTTTTTATTATTGCATGTGAGAACACAGAAATATATTGTAAAGTATTCTGATCATTGAAAAGATGTTTTATTACCTGACAGTCAATCACAATAGCAATGGTGATTAATGCTGCATGATACAAGCCACATATAATACAATATAATACAACCTGAAAAAATAGATCACATCTGTTTCTTCCAACCAAATACAGCCCCGTTCTGCAAATATCTCCATCACCATAGAAAATAATGGTGACCGATTCTCGTAACGTTGCATGTAACTTGTTGCAGATATAGAAAAATATTCATACTCTCATCTCATTTCTATACAATCCAATCAGACCCGTGGTATCCATAGTGGGTTCCATGATTAGACTTATGTGATCTAAATGTGCCGTCATATCCTGACCCAAACTCAACAGCCTCATAAGGAAATATCAGCCTGTAGCATTCAGGAAACCATTAATTAGTCCGGAAATCCAGTTAAAATTTGCTGAGAGTATCCGAGGATCTGTCGACACTGAGGAACGCCATAGACATCACATGAAGTTTGTCTGAAGCTCCCAATTTCGGTGGGACCAGCCAACCATCTCTGATGTATAGGGGCTCACGACTCTTCACCGACAGGTGGTGTCGGGGGAGAGAAGGATCAGGAACTTGGAATTTCATTGCCCAATCTTTTTATTTTTGGTAAAGATAAGCCGATGCCAGAGGAGTCCGGCAGCGGGTTTGTATTCTCTCCATGAACACATGAACGCTAGAGCCCCTTTCACATTACGTTCTGATATCCGTTCAGTAGTCCTGTCGGGGCTTCCATCCAAACCCCACTGCAAAACGGGTTACAGACACAAGTGTCGACAGGGCCATTGACTATAATGGTGCAGACGGAGTCACCGTGTACTCTGTCGTGCACCATTTTCGGGAGTTCACAAGGAAGTCCAGCCAGAACCGCTGAATGGAGATCGGAACACAATGTGAAAGGGGCCTTAGTGGATTGCTCTCGTAATGAGCGAACACTTAGATATAGTTGGACCATGAATTCATGGGCTTACAACTGCTGGAAATTAAGCTGTGAGAAGGGTTAGGTCTGTGGATTTTCACACTCTGGGTCTTACAGGTCCAATTATCACAGGCAAACCAGATCTCAACCGCGGCAAAATTTATATTACAGTGTACTACGTGTTACAGGACATATAAATATAAATATCTGGGTGGTATAAGCTATAAGTATATAATTTTTAGGCGGGTTGTTTAAAGTGCAGGGTGGAGCATGTAGTATATTATACAGTGTGTCCACCCATATCCTGTCCACCGCCATTAACTTGAGAACGGCGGCAGCTATAGGCATAGAAGTGGTGTCTAGGTATAGTAAAGTATCCATGCACTACGCAATGAAACCACCTATAGCGCCACCTGGTGGAAAACAACAGAGGTAGCATTTTTATCTCGAAAACGGAACGATATAGAGAAAAAAAGTGAATTACAAAGTTGTAGAGCATCATCAATTCAATACGAATCGACACCTTGCATACAGAAATGCTATGATTAGAACGTGTAAAACTCACAAGGCTGCGGACGTGAAGCGATACCTCATGGAGACCTTCCTACAAGTCATTGGGTAGGGTGGCTGTGTGGAGTGGCCTCCACGCTCACCTGACCTGACCCTATTGGACTTCCTTCTGTGAGGTCACAACAAACAGCAGGTGTATGTGACCCCTCCACCAACATTGCAGGATCTACGAAGACGTATCACAGATGCTTGTGCAAACATGTCACCTACCATATTGCACAACGTGCAGCAACATACAATATGCTGTGCAGAGTCCAGATGTGCATTGCAGCTGACGGGGGCCACTTTGAGCATCAAAGTTAAATGAGCGCTATATGCGTGACCAGCGGTTCAATGTTTTGGGGGGGGGTCATGGGTTTCAGATCATAGCATTTCTGTATGCAAGATATCGATTCGTATTGAATTGATGATGCCTTACAACTTTGAAATTCACTTTTTTTCTCTATCTCGTTCTGTTTTCAAGATAAAAATGCTAACTCCGTTGTTTTCCACCAGGTGGCGCTATAGGTGGTTTCATTTCATAGAGCATGGCTACTTTACTATACCTAGACACCACTTCTATGCCTATAGCTGCCGCCGTTCTCAAGTTAATGGCGGTGGACAGGATATGGGTGGACACACTGTATATAAGCAGTATTCGCCATATACAGAGCAGTCAGAAGGCAGCAGATACTTGGTATATCACATTTTTGATAATGGAGGCATCTTCTACATAATTTTACATTTGAGACACCTGGAGATATAGCATATCTTCTGCCGATGTCCTATGTGTCATTTATTAATCATGTATCCTTATTCACAGACACCAGTGCAAATACTTGTGATAGGTTTGGAGTAGAATAGTTTTACTTGCAGATGTTGAACAAGCAAAGAAAAATATGTATGCTTTTTTGCAAAATGCGCCCCCCCCTCATCCACTGGTTGATTGTGATATTACAGCTCAGTCCAATTAATTTCAATAAAGCTGTGCTGTGAAACCATATATCCTATGGACAGGGATGTTGCCGTTTTTGGGAGAAAAACAAAAAAGTCACGTTTTTTAAATTCTATACAGTCCCTGTAAAGAGGACCTGTTACTTATCATAAATGTCATTTTTTTACCTGGTGTAAAAGTCGCTGTTCTTCTGATTCCAGTGTTGTTTTTCTTTTGTTCCTGCGCCTCTCCGTTCCCGAGATACAGCTTCCTTTTCCCTATATGTAACTGTATTCTTTAACAAGTGGGAGTGGTTGTGAAGAAAATGACCGCACCCACTTGGCTAAGAACACCAGATTTATATACAGGCAAAAGGAGGCCATAACCCAGGAATGGAGAGGAGCAGGAACAAAAGTAAAACAACACCGGATTCATTAAAACAGTGGCATTTACACCAGATATATAAAAGTGACATATTTATGGGAAGTGGCAGCTCCTCTTTAGGTGGGATCATATCAGTGGTTGATTGGCATAGACAGTATGGTGAGGCAATATATTATAATATGTGCAGGACTCACAATATTTATTAACCTCTTTGCGTTGGTGGAGCATTATGCAAATACAATAACCTAAACGCCATGTCATAAAGTATTTTGGACAATCTTTTCATAATTTTTGCTACCGGAATGAGAGGAGCCTAACACAAGTCTGTGTAGCATGGAGAAGTCCCTTATGCAGCCGATAGAACTTCCTCTAGTGTTCACCCAAAAAGGATTGGTAACCACTGTGTGGAGGAGCAACTGGCAAACCACTGTATGGAGGAGCAACTGGCAAAACACTGTGCGAAGCAGTGGCTGGAAAACCACTGTACGGACGAGCTGCTGGCAAACCAACAAGTGAGCATACACTCGGCATAGGTAATACTACTGAATACCGTCAGTTTATCTGATCACTACAGTGGATTGAGGCTTTTGAAGTTACACATAGTTGATTTTGTAGATATCCACCCCACAGACATGGCACAAACAGCATAATACGTGCATCATAAGCAACAGTGAACTATTTAGTTGACTTTATATTGCTGCACTGATTTTCCCACTAAGGACTGGTAAGTAGTCATTGATAACAATGGAGCAGTCTACACCTGCTTAAAGGAGTTGTCGTATCATGACAACCCTTGTCCATATTCCTTATTAGGGATAGAAGTGGTCTCACTATGGTGGACTCAAGGAACGTAGCTCAACACATCCTTCATCACTTCGCTTTTGGTCTTCTACAAAATATCCACCCTCTTGCAGTCCATTGTCCTACTAGAAACCATAAAAAGGTCCAAAAAAAGGCACAGGGACAAGGAGATATGTGGTGGAGCTTGAGCAAATAAGATAGTCTAACATAATTTAAGGAGAAGGTTTAGTAATCATTCTTTCCAGTAGATTCATCATCCTCTCCTGGAGCTGCAGGCTTTGGACTTGAATGATGTTCTGCTGGTCCAAGATTCGTCTGACTTCTCGACAGGTCTCCTCCATCGCTCGGCTCAGCTTCTTCTGTTCCTCTAACATGTTCTCCATAATTTTTAATTTCTTCTTCTGAAAACTACAGCTTTGCAATTTCCTTTTCTTTATTGCCCTCTCACCAGTCCTGAAGCAGAACCAAAAGGTCAGTATACAAATAAGAATAACAAAGAACAACCAATTATTACAAAAACGAGCCAGGATAGAGGATATTATTCCAGGAAGGGGCCAGGATGGAGGACATTACTATGGGAAGGGGCCCAGGATGGGGTGAATGTTATTAATAAAAAGGGTCCAGGATGGGGGAGTTATTACAGGAAGGGGCCAATATGGGGGACATTAATATAGAAAAAAGCCCAGGATGGGGGACATATTGTTAAATAAAGGGGCCAGGATGGAGGACATTATCAAATAAAGGGGACAGTATGGAGGACATTGTCCCAGGAAGGTGTCAGGATAGAGGGTGTTATTACAGATAGGGGCCCAGGATGGGGGACATAATTAAACAAAGGGGCCAAGATGGGGGACATTATCCCAGGAAGATGTCAGGATAGAGGACATTATTACAGAAAGGAGCCCAGGATGGAGGACATTATTAAATAGAGGGGCCAGGATGGGGGACATTATTAAATAAAGGGGACAGTATGGGGGACATTGTCCCAGGATGGTGTCAGGATAGAGGGTGTTATTACAGAAAGGGGCCCAGGATGGGGGACATTATTAAACAAAGGGGCCAAGATGGGGGACATTATCCCAGGAAGATGTCAGGATAGAGGACATTATTACAGAAAGGAGCCCAGGATGGAGGACATTATTAAATAGAGGGGCCAGGATGGGGGACATTATTAAATAAAGGGGACAGTATGGGGGACATTGTCCCAGGATGGTGTCAGGATAGAGGGTGTTATTACAGAAAGGGGCCCAGGATGGGGGACATTATCCCAGGAAGGTGTCAGGATAGAGGACATTATTACAGAAAGGAGCCCAGGATAGAGGACATTATTAAATAGAGGGGCCAGGATAGGACATTATTAAATAAAGGGGCAAGGACAGGGACATTATTTTAAAAAGGTTCCAGGATAGAGGACATTATAACATGAAGGGGCCAGGATGGAGGACATTACTATGTGAAGGGGACCAGGATTGGGGGACGTTTTTAAATAAAATGGCTAGAATGAGGTACATTATTATAGGATGAGACCAGTATGGGGACATTATTAAAGGAAGAGACCAAGACAGGGGAAATTATTACAGGATGAAGGCCAGGTCCATGGGTGGACATTGTTTTTGCTGCACTATACAGTATTTTACTTTTGAGGATACGGTTTTCCATGGTGGGATAAAAGAGAGGTGCTAATGTAGCACCTCTGTAATGAAGCCATCAGGGTGCTACAAGGTTCTGCATCCCCACAAGGATGCAGGGCCTACCCCTTAGGGCCCTGGGAGACCAGTGCACGTAACACCAAAAACCCAAGTAATCTCAGTTTTTCCCCAACAATCCCCCATACAATGATAATTAGCTAGAGTCAGACCAATGGATGGCCGCCTAGAGGTGGAGTCAGACTAGTCCACTAGTTGACCAGGTGGGAGGGGCAGACTGTGGAGAGTAGTCAGTTCAGAGTAGCCAGAGTGGAGTGAAGGTGAAAGTGAAGCGACGTCCTGACTCGGGTTAACAGTGACCATTGTACCCAGGAGATTAGTTGCCGGTGAAGTACGGTGGAGTGCTCCTGGAACTACGCACCGACGGGGTACAGGACCTTAGAATAGGAAAGGGCTTCAAGCCGACCTGTTAACACTTGCACAGCAAGGGGACCATCAAGGACCTTGCTGACCCTAAGAATCCGAAGACTCAGTAGCAAACGGAGAACCAGGGACAGGACCAGAGAATCCAACCCCACAGGGTTCACGCTAGTGTCAGGCAGACAGAAGTGGACAAACCAACGGACGGGGACCCACAGTTGCTCTACGTCACGGTGACCCATTTATCAGAGACAGGTGCAGGGGAAGAAGGTACCCGAATACTGAACTGGCACTGGGACGAAGGGGACCTTAAGGTGAAACCAGCCGGCCTCGGGTAACCTGTTACCATCAACCAGCAGTGAGTAAATACCAGTTGCACTATATGTCTGTGTGGACTACCTTCTTCCGACACCCATCACATCACCCATCCTCTGGGGCCCGGCCCTGCTTGCGGAGGGCCTACCATCCAGGCTGCAATTAACACCAGCCCCAGTAGTGACATTCTGAGGCGGCGGCTCCACATATATAGCCGCAACACCGCAAGTGGCGTCACGTATGAACACTAACCTAAATCCCCTGTAAATACACCCCATTACAAAAAGGGCCCAGGGCCTGGAATCGGGCAACGGCCACCACCGTGACATTCCCAAGAGAGACACTGCCCAGAACCGAGTACCCCATATCCCTGGGCGCGACACTATTACTGTGCAGGGTGGCACTACCGTATGTCACTTTTTATCTTCCTCTGACATAATGTGTACTAGAAGCAATCAGCTATAGATGTCTGTGTGTTACTTTCTACAGAGATAAATCTTGACTGGAAAAAGTCATAGTGGTCTGTATAATACCTGTATTTTAAAACACCACTCCGGTGTTTTGTGGGTTTTTTCAGTGCTGATGTGGCGTTTTAAATAGAAGCCCCCTTCCACCTGTCAAATATTCATCTACCGGTGGCTTCAGCATTTTTCAGAGCCATCTTGAGCCCGGAACTTCTGGCTGTCTCGAAGTCAGAAGTTGCTTCTCAAGCTCTCCATTTAACTCTATGAGAGCCAGAATAAGGCCAGAACATGACTCTCAGAGATGTATTGGATTGTGAAACACCAGAAGATACTGGCAGGTCACACATCACAGGAGACCGACTGGAGCGAAACAGATGAAGACGGGTGGCAGGTGAGTATAAGGCAGAGGGAAGGGGGACTTACATTTAACCCCTTAACGACCTTTGACGTACTGAGTACGTCATGGTGCTAAACGACCCATGACGTACTCAGTACGTCATGGCGAAATCGCGGTCCCGGAGCCCCGGGGAGTGAAATTTGTTTAATTAAACGGTAGATTCGGGAAGGAGGGGACCTCTGCCTGACCTCAGGAGGGGTGGTGCCTCCTCCCCGAACCTACAGAGGCTGTGATTGGCTGACGAACGCCGCTCAGCCAATTACAGCCACTGTAATGTTCCAGCCATTGAAAATGGCTGGAACATTGAAATCCAGCCCTGATCAGTGCTGCTGTAGCACTGGCCATTGGCTGGAGCTGGGTGATCGATGCTTCACCCGCCCCCAGCTCTGATTGGAGAGACCGGTCTTGTGACCGCTCTCTCCAATCAATGTGGCTCTGCGGCCTGTGACCGTCCCTGGAAGCTGAGGAGAGCGGTAAGTTGCTGTCCCCGCCGCCCGCCCCTGTCCCCGATCGCCCCGGCACTGCTCCTGATCCACCGCTGTCCCCGCCGCTGCTCCCGATCCACCGCTGTCCCCGCCGCTGTCTCCGATCGCCCCGCCGCTGCTCCCGATCCACCGCTGTCCCTGGCGCCACGCTCCTGATCCACCGCTGTCCCCGGCGCCATGCTCCCGCTCCACCGCTGTCCCCGCCGCTGCTCCCGATGCACCGCTGTCCCCGCCGCTGTCTCCGATCGCCCCGCCGCTGCTCCCGCTCCACCTCTGTCCCCGCCGCTGCTCCCGATGCACCGCTCTCCCCGCCGCTGTCTCCGATCGCCCCGCCGCTGCTCCCGATCCACCGCTGTCCCCGCCGCTGTCTCCAATCGCCCCGCCGCAGCTCACGCTCCACCGCTGTCCCCGCCGCTGTCTCCGATCGCCCCGCCGCCGCTCCCGATCCACCGCTGTCCCCGGCGCCGCTCCCGATCCAGCGCTGTCCCCGCCGCCATGCTCGCCACTGTCCCCGCCGCCGTCGCACCCACCTTTTTCAGCCGCTGCTGCCCCCGAATCGGCCCCCACTGTTCCCGATCGGCGGCCGCCGCTGCCTCCTTCATCGGCTGCCCCTTCTCCATTGCCACACCTCCTATCCCTCCATGTGCTGCAAGCCACCCTCCCCCCACGTGGGGGGAGGGTGGCTTGCAGCACATGTGGGGGGAGGGTGGCTGGCTTGCAGCACATGTGGGGGGAGGGTGGCTGGCTTGCAGCACATGTGCTGCAAGCCACCCTCCCCCCACATGTGCTGCAAGCCACCCTCCCCCTACACGCTCCTGATCCACCGCTGTCCCCGGCGCCATGCTCCCGCTCCACCGCTGTCCCCGCCGCTGCTCCGCTGTCCCCGCCGCTGTCTCCGATCGCCCCGCCGCAGCTCCCGCTCCACCGCTGTCCCCGCCGCTGCTCCCGATGCACCGCTGTCCCCGCCGCTGTCTCCGATCGCCCCGCCGCTGCTCCCGCTCCACCGCTGTCCCCGGCGCCACGCTCCTGATCCACCGCTGTCCCCGGCGCCATGCTCCCGCTCCACCGCTGTCCCCGCCGCTGCTCCCGATGCACCACTGTCCCCGCCGCTGTCTCCGATCGCCCCGCCGCTGCTCCCGCTCCACCGCTGTCCCCGCCGCTGCTCCCAATGCACCGCTCTCCCCGCCGCTGTCTCCGATCGCCCCGCCGCTGCTCCCGATCCACCGCTGTCCCCGCCGCTGTCTCCAATCGCCCCGCCGCAGCTCCCGCTCCACCGCTGTCCCCGCCGCTGTCTCCGATCGCCCCGCCGCCGCTCCCGATCCACCGCTGTCCCCGGCGCCGCTCCCGATCCAGCGCTGTCCCCGCCGCCATGCTCGCCACTGTCCCCGCCGCCGTCGCACCCACCTTTTTCAGCCGCTGCTGCCCCCGAATCGGCCCCCACTGTTCCCGTTCGGCGGCCGCCGCTGCCTCCTTCATCGGCTGCCCCTTCTCCATTGCCACACCTCCTATCCCTCCATGTGCTGCAAGCCACCCTCCCCCCACGTGGGGGGAGGGTGGCTTGCAGCACATGTGGGGGGAGGGTGGCTGGCTTGCAGCACATGTGGGGGGAGGGTGGCTGGCTTGCAGCACATGTGCTGCAAGCCACCCTCCCCCCACATGTGCTGCAAGCCACCCTCCCCCTACATGTGCTGCAAGCCACCCTCCCCCTACATGTGCTGCAAGCCACCCTCCCCCTACATGTGCTGCAAGCCACCCTCCCCCCCGGGGCCCCCCCTCCTCCATGTGCCATCTCTCTCTCCCATCAGACTCTGCCCCCTCCCCGATCTCCTGCCTGCTCTCTCCCATTTTCCATCTACTGCCCCCTCTCACCCTCCTCGATTTGTTGCCTCCTTCATCTGCTGCCTCTTCTGTCTGCTGTGATCCTGCTGCCTAGATCCATCCTGTAAGGTAGGTATCCCCATCTCACCCCCCCCCCCATCCTCTGCCGCTCCTCCATCCGCTGCGCCATTTCCCATCCATCCGCTGCACCATTTCCCATCATCCATCCGCTGCGCCCTTTCCCATCCTCTGCCGCTCCTCCACCCGCTGCGCCCTTTCCCATCTTCCATCCGCTGCGCCCTTTCTCATCTGCCGCCCCGCCCTCTCGCATCGCATTATCCAGCACAGTTGCTCGCTTCCAGACTGCAGTGGATGATGCGATGCGAGACTCGTGCATTGCTCTCACGTTTGGCACTGGTCTTAGTGGCAGGCGCTCATTTTTTTTTTTGTTTTTACTGATGTCTGTATTTTTTATTTCGCCAAACTAATTTTTTTTGTATGGGGGGGGTCTAGTTTCCAAAATGGGATCACATGTGGGGGAGCTCCATTGTTTAGGCACCTCAGGGGGTCTCCAAATGAAACATGGCGTCTGCTAATAATTCCAATCAATTTTACTGTGAAATGGCGCTCCTTCTCTTCTGAGCCCCGCCGTACGCCCAAACAATTGATTTCCACCACATATGAGGTATCGTCGTACTCAGGAGAAATTGCACAATACATTTTATGGTGCATTTTTCCCTGATACCCTTGTGGAAAAAAAAGCTACCTGTTTGAAAAAAAATTTTGTGGTAAAAAAAAGAATAAAATATTTTCACGGCTGAACATTACAAACGTTTGTGAAGCCTCCAGGGGTTCAAAGTGCTCACTAAACAGCTAGATAAATTCCATGAGGGGTCTAGTTTCCAAAATGGGGTCAATTGTGGGGGAGCTCCATTGTTTAGGCACTTCAGGGGGGTCTCCAAACGCAACATGGCGTCCGCTAATAATTCCAACCAATTTTGCTGTGAAATGGCGCTCCTTGCCTTCCGAGTCCTGCCGTGCGCCCAAACATTTGATTTCCACCACATATGGGGTATATGCGTACTCAGGAGAAAATGCACAATACATTTTATGGTGCATTTTTTCCTGATACCCTTGTGATAAAAAAAGCTACCTGGTTGAAGCAACAGTTTTGTGGTAAAAAAATTTTTTTTTCTTTTCACGGCTCAACGTTATAAACTTCTGTGAAGCCCCCAGGGGTTCAAAGTGCACATCAAACATCTAGAAAAAATATTTGAGGGCTCTAGTTTCCAAAATGGGGTCACTTATGGGGGAGCTCCATTGTTTAGGCACCTCGGGGAGTCTTCAAACCCGACATGGCGTCCGCTAATGAGTGCAGCTAATTTTGCACTCAAAAATTCAAATGGCGCTCCTTGCCTTCCGAGTCCTGCTGTGTGCCCAAACATTTGATTACCACCACATATGGGGTATCTGCGTACTCAGGAGAAAATGCACGATACATTTTATGATGCATTTTTCCTGATACCCTTGTGAAAATACTAATTTTTATGGCTAAAGTAACATTTTTGTGTTAAAAAAGTAAAATTTTCATTTTTTCGTCTACATTGCTTTGGTTGCTGTGAAGCTCCTAAAGGGTTAATAAACTTCTTGGATGTGGTTTTGAGCAGAGTGAGGGGTGCAGATTTTAGAATTGGGTCACTTTTGGGTATTTTCTGTCGCCTAGGTTTCTCAAATCACTCCAAATGTGATGTGGTACCTAAAAAATTTTTTTTTGTAAATTTTGTTGGAAAAATGAGAAATTGGTGATGAACTTTGAACCCTTCTAACTTCCTAACGGAATTTTTTTTTTTTTCAAAAATTGCGCTGGTGTAAAGTAGACATGTGGGAAATGTTATTTAGTAACTTTTTTGTGTGACATATCTCTCAGATTTATGGGCATAAAATTTCAAATTTTGAAAATTGCAAAATTTTCAAAATTTTCGCCAAATTTCCTAAATTTTAACAAATAAACGCAAAACATATCGGCCTAAATTTACCACTGACATGAAGTACAATATGTCACGAAAAAACATTCTCAGAATCGCCAGGATCCGTGGAAGTATTCCAGAGTTATAACCTGTCAAAGTGACACTGGTCAAAATTGCAAAAAATGGCCTGGTCTTTAAGGTGAAAACAGGCTGGGGGCTGAAGGGGTTAAAGCACCACTCCATCAGTGAGTGGTGCTACAAGTGCCACTGTCACATGCCTGTGGCACTTTGGGGTAAAATCACATTGCAGATATGATGCAGATCTTCCACAACGTGTCTTGATGAATCGCTCTCTTAATCTTAAAGTGACTCTTCATGCTGCCACTGAAAAGTTAGTATATGTTTTTCAAACATAGTCACCCTACCTGGTGCCATCCATTTGTCTCCCGTTGCCTCCTCTTTGGTGTTCAGCATTTCTTTCCTCCTGCTTCTAGGATGGCCTCCACAATGGAATAGTGAACAGAGTGGTAAGTGGGGAGCAGGGGGAAGTCTGAAGGCCAGGAAGGCTTGGTTTATAGTTACCACTGTCCCCATGCCATTGAGGTGGCCATCTTGGAAGCAGGAGGAAACTCTGATCTCAACAAAGGAGGCAACGGGAGACAAATAATGGCATCACATAGGTTAGTTCCACTGGGAGAAGTCTGGAGGCTGGGAAGGCATGGTTTCATGTTACCACTTTCCCCATGCCTTTGAGGTGGCCATCTTGGAAGCAGAAGGAAACGCTGATCTCAACAGAGAAGGCATCGGGACTTGGGAGACAAACGGATGGCACCAGGTAGGTTAGTTCAGACCAGGGGAAGTCTGGAGGCATGGTTTAAAGTTACCACTTTCCCCATAACATTGTGGAGGCCATATGGGAAGCAGGAGGAAAGGAGCGACAATCTCAACAGAGGAGGAAACAGGAGGTAAATGGAAGGCACCAAGTAGCTCAAAGATTACATGAGAGGTATAGTCACTCTATAGTCCTAGAGTAGAAGGTCACTTTAAGTATGTTTGTGTCCGGGTAGGTAGGTGACCCGATTATTGACCTATGAAACAATCCAACATGTCTGTACCTGAGTTTATAGGAGTGCAGGCTGGATGAGCTCTCCGAATTGTCATCTTCGAAGTATCCTTCCCTCTCCTCGTATGTGAATTGGCTATAGGGAAGGAAGAGAGGGGTGGACTTTGTAGATGGGGACTGAGACGCCTCAGTTTGAGATGTAGAAGGTCCAGGCTGTAACTTTGCATCACATTGTTCTGGTAGTTTGGACAGGATCCGATCTATGGTATTAAAATAAGGCCAATCAGGAGGAATGGACTCTCCATCAGCCATGCATTTAAGTTTTCTATAGAGAGATGAAACAAAAGAAATCATTAGAAAGAACCATTTTACTGCTGTAAAAAAAAATAGAAAGTACAAACTAGTGTGATGCTCATTGCAGAGATCACTTTTCAGCAGTTTCATTATCCTCACAGACAGGATGTCAAGGAAAGGTAATTTGGCAGGAGAAACAGGTGATGAAGACAGCTCCACCTTCTGCCTGGGTCGTGTAGTAACAATCAAATGTAGAATTACTAATTAATATATGACTTTACCTGTAGTTTTGTTCTCCTGAAATCATCTCTCATACACAAAGTTCAGAGTATATGTCTAAAATTGGTAGGGATGGTGTTTGTATCACCAAGACCTGCTCTAGCTGTGCTCAAAGAGATCATATTAAAATCAGACTTTCACAACTAATTACACGGATAGTAAGTACAACGGCCTAATCAGGTCTAAGAACAGTTTAATAATGTATCCAGTTTTTACTGTGAAATCTGGTGACAGATGCGCTTTAAGCTTTTCAGCCAAAAAAAAGGAAAAAGTTGTCCCAATTGACAATGAACGGACCTAATAGGAGACTGATGGGTAAAACCAATCCCTGAATTTTATTCTGATATAAAAAAGCTCTGCAAAAATAATCCTTATTCAGACTAGATATCCTGGGACAGATTCTCAATTCCACCTGTATAATATCCATCTTCTTTTAGAAGACTAATCCCCTAGAATACCACTTTTCACTGCATATTTGGGTGGTCAGTGTCACAGTACATAATATGCTCAAGTAAGGATTTATTAGTGAATTTTTTAACATTTGTTATTACCGTTGCAACATAAGGGTATAAGGGTGCACGAGTTAACCAGGGATCCAGAAATTGGGATTAACTAGAGATAAAGAATTCCTCCTAAAACTTAGATATTTCTCTGGGCATCACAGACTTGGCCCTATCTTGAATCTCCTCATACCAAACCGACCGAACTTTCAGCGTCTCCCATTCTCACACCACTTCCTCATCTCGCCCCCTATCTGTCGGTGTCCCCCAAGGCTCAGTTCTTGGACCCCTGCTGTTCTCCATCTACACCTTCGGCCTGGGACAGCTCATAGAGTCCCACGGCTTCCAGTATCATCTCTATGCCGATGACACACAGATCTACCTCTCTGGACCTGACATTACCTCTCTACTAACCAAAATTCTACAATGTCTGTCTTCTATTTCATCCTTCTTCTCTGCGCGAATCCTAAAGCTTAATATGGACAAAACAGAGTTCCTTGTCTTTCCTCCTCCTCACTCAACTCCTCCAACAAGCCTTTCCATCAAATTCGATGGTTGCTCACTCTCCCCAGTCTCACAAGCTTGTTGCCTTGGAGTAACCCTCGACTCTGCTCTATCCTTCAAGCCACACATCCAAGCCCTCTTCAACTCATGCCGATTACAACTCAAAAATATCTCCCGGATCCGTGCTTTCCTTAACCAAGAATCAGCAAAAACGTTAGTGCATGCCCTCATCATCTCTTGCCTCGACTACTGCAACTTCCTGCTCTCTGGCCTCCCTTCCAACACTCTTGCCCCCCCTCCAATCTATCCTAAACTCTGCAGCCCACTTAATCCACCTCTCCCCTCGCTACTCCCCAGCCTCGCCACTCTGCCAATCCATTCACTGGCTTCCCATCGCCCAACGACTCCAGTTCAAAACATTAACCATGACATACAAAGCCATCCACAACCTGTCTCCTCCCTACATCTGTGACCTAGTCTCCTGGTACCTACCTGCAAGCAACCTCAGATCCTCACAAGATCTCCTTCTCTGCTCCTCTCTTATCTCCTCTTCCCACAATCGCGTACAAGATTTCTCCCGTGCCTCCCCCATACTCTGGAACGCTCTACCTCAGCATATCAGACTCTCCCCTTCCGTGGAAAGCTTCAAGAGGAACCTCAAGACCCACCTCGTCCAACAAGCCTACAACCTACAATAGCCCTCAGTCCAGTACACCACTGCGCAACCAGCTCTGTCCTCACCTATCGTACCATCACCCATCCCCTGTAGACTGTGAGCCCTCGCGGGCAGGGTCCTCTCTCTTCCTATACCAGTCTGTTTTGTACTGTTAATGATTGTTTTACGTATACCCTCTTTCACTGTAAAGCACCATGGAATAAATGGCGCTATAATAATAATAAATAATAATAATAATATTTTATTAAAGGTGCATTAAAAATCTGAATAAAATGCAAAATGTAAACAAAACGGACAGGAGAATTTCTTATTTATCCATCAAGGAGGCCGAAGACATCTGTTCTCGTTGAAAATTCTCATAAATGAAGAGACAACTCAAAAGCACCTTCTAGGATTAATAGGCGAGAGTGTCTGTTTTTCTATAATTACATCTCTCTTTTAATAGCCGTACATTCAAAGGAACAGCTGCAAACAATCCTTAAAACATAAATCCCTTAATTTCCAGCTCACCAAATAAACAACGTATAGCCATTATCTATTCAGGATAATAAGACTTTGTATGGTCCTGAATAAATCTTTATCTTTTGCCCTACTGTCCAGACAGGAGAAGCCTAGATTAGGCTATGTGCGCACTAGAAAAGTGATTTTTCTCAAGAAAATTTCTTGAGAAACTTCTGGGAGTTGAAGATTACCGCACCTGCGGTAAAAACCGCACCAAAACCGCGGGAAAAACGCATGCGTTTTTGCCGCGGTTTTTCCACAGGTTGGTCTCTGCGTTTTTTTTATGCTGAACTGCAATAAATAATATAGATAATAAATAGATAATCGATAGATAGACAGATAATGGATAGAGGGAAAGATGGATAGATGAATAGATAGATAGATAGATGAGAAAGACATATATAATGTCCCACCTCCCTGCATATTCTAAGCTGGCACCCTTTAGTGACTTTCATGTGGCACTAAAGGGCGCCTAGCCTTGTATTTAGCCAAAAAATAAATAATTAAAAAAAAATGACATGAGGTCCCCCCATCTTTTGTAGCCAGCTAGGGTAAAGCAGATGGCTGCAGCCTGCAGACCACAGCTGGCAGCTTCACCTTGGCTGGTAATCCAAAACAGAGGGCACCTCACGCTGTTATTTTACATTAAATAAATAATTTAAATAAAAAAATGTGGTGTCCCCCCCATATTTGATTACCAGCCAAGGTAAAGCGGACAGCTGGGGTCTGATATTCTCAGACTAGGGAGGTCCACTGTTATTGGACACTCCCCAGCCTAAAAATAGCAGGCCGCAGCCACCCCAGAAGTGGCGCATCCATTAGACGTGCCAATCCTGGCGATTCGCCCTAACTCATTCCGTTGCCCTGGTGCGGTAGCAAATGGGGTAATATATGGGGTTGATGCCAAATATGTAATGTCACCTGGCATCAAGCCCTGGGGTTAGTGATGTCACGCGTCTATCAGATACCCGACATCACCAACCCAGTCAGTAAGAAAAAAAAATAGACAACAAAAAAAGTTTTATTTGAAAAAACACTCCCCACATTCCCTCTTTCACCAATTTATTGACAAGAACAATCAAATCCGGGTCCGGCGTAATCCAATAAGGGGGGGGGGGGTCCCACGACGATCCATACCATAGTCACTGTCCCAGTAAGTGAAGAACAGAATGTTCCCCATTGGCTGGGAGAGTAATGCAGTGACCTGAGCTAACATCAATAGGTCAGCCCAGGTCACTGCAGGGGATGCCAAGCGCTGCCATCAGGAGGTTAGATGAGATCATTACCTGCTGTGATGATCTCCTGCAGTCCTGCCATCAGCGCTGTCACTGACTTCTATGCCCGCCTTGTTGTCAGCAGTATCGCAAGAGCCCCTAACGTCACCGCTAGTGACAGTCTCGGGCCGCGGGCATAGACGGCAGTGACCGCGGTCACGTCAGGAGGCAGAAGATCGTCACAGCAGGTAATGATCTCTTCTCACCTCCTGACAGCAGCGCTCGGCATCCCCGCGGCTGCACGCACTGCTGTGTGTCAGTGTCTGCCTGCGCTGCAGGGTGACAAGCTGCTGATACTGCGGGCAGAGACTGACACTGCAGGGCAGGCAGTGGCGGGGCTGGAGCGGGACACAGACTGCACGGGCACCCGCCGGACGTCACACGGAAGTGCTTCTGTGCGGCGTCCAGGGAGTGTGACGTCTGTGTTTACTCTGCTCCGCTTCCTCTTCTGTCATAATGACATCACTCCCTGCAAAACCGCAGGCAGCGATGAGCATTACCGCAGGTAAATCGCGGCTATACCGGGGGTATACCGCACATCATTTGCTACCTGCGGTATACCCCCGGTATTTCGCGATTACATTACAGTGAATGGAGTGAAATTCCGGGGGTATTCCGCAGGTACCTGCGGAAAAGAAGTGACATGCACATTTTCTCAAGAAATTTTCTCAAGAAAATCTTCACAAAGAATTTTCTTGAGAAAAAAACGCAGTGTGCGCACAGATATTTTTTTCCCATAGGTTTTGCTGGGAAATGTCTGCAGAAAGATTACAAACATTTCTCAAGAAATTTCCGCAGCAAAACCGCGGGTAAATCCGCGGGTAAAACGGCCTAGTGCGCACATAGCCTTAAGTCTGTGGGTATAGCTTATTCTTCCCCTCTTCATACATCAGAAGATACAGAATCATGAGTATAGAGAATTACAATTACTTATAATATCCAGCTATTAATACGAGACTAAAATTCCTATAACAATATTTATAATGAATACAGACTATTGAAAGTTAATAGATTAAAATTCCTATAACAAAAACCAGTCAACTACTTAAAAAGTGTTTGTAAAGACATCTTAGATTATGCGTAGGGATTCTTTTTGGAAAAACACAGGAAAGGTATATGACCAAAAATGCTTGTGATGTCTAAATCCGTCCCTAAAGAGGTCCTAGGGATGAGCCCACCTAGCCATGGAGGCTGGCACCATAGGAAGTGATAGTGGCTCCCTCACTCAACGTTGGTTGGCCCTAATAAATCCCTAGGCTGTAAATTCCCCAACACACTTACACCAGCAGCGATACACAACAATTTGTACAACATGAAAAAGACAAAGGACAAGAAAATGGCAGGTAGCATGTGGGCATCAATACAGCTACTAAGATACACCGAGCAACACTGACCCTAGTACTGCAATTATTCAGATACTAAGTGCCAGTTGGGATAATATTAAACCTGCTTTACGTATGCGGACCGCTCGATCGAGCATCGGTATGCTCAGGTAAGCTCCATGCAGTGCGAGTTACTTGCAGTCTCTAAATGGCTCTCACTGAGGGTTGAAACATTTTCGATTGATGTGCCCCCAAAAAACCATCCCTTCCCCAGAAGTGATCTATTTATGGCTCTCTGCATGTGGGCGAAGAACCAAACTGCCCAATCTATGACTTCCAATGGGGTTCAGGTCAAGTCCGGGTGCCGACCTGAAGTTTATTTTTAAGTCCGGCTGAACGCACCGAACCGAACTTCAACAGTCCGCTCATCTCTAGTCCTCTTTAGTACAACCATTTGTTCATGACTATTTGTAATGTACAGTTTATATTCAATTTTGAAAATTGGTGTCCAGTGAGATATTGATTAAAATCTCACTTTTCAAAAGAGGGTATGTGTGTGTGTGTCTGTGTGTGTGTATGTATGTGTGTGTGTGTGTGTGTCTGTGTGTCTGTCTGTGTGTCTGCGTGTGTGTTTGTGTGTGTGTATGTGTATGTGTGTGTGTGTGTGTGTGTGTGTCTGTGTGTGTGTGTGTCTGTGTGTGTGTATGTATGTGTGTGTGTGTGTGTGTCTGTGTGTCTGTCTGTGTGTCTGCGTGTGTGTGTGTGTGTGTATGTGTATGTGTATGTGTGTGTGTGTGTGTGTGTGTGTGTGTGTGTGTGTGTGTGTATATATATATATATGTGTGAAACTGAACATGCACACTGTTGGTTCCTGTACGGAGTAGAATCCGAATCTGCACAGTACCCTGCTCCCCACATAGCTTCTCATACGCCAGATCAGATACCCACACTTTGCACTGACGAGAGGCAATCACCCCGAAACACCGAGTCTGCAAATTGGGATTTTGATCTGGCATATATCCTAGGTCATATGAAAGGGCTTGTTAACAGGCCACTTTTGACTTTTAGGATTGCTACTTCGAATAGGTGGCGCTAGAGTTTGTATCCTTTCCTGGAGAGACAATTTGAACAGTACCCAAATGGTTAACTGACAGGCCAGGAAAACCCTAGCCGCACAACTTGCTACACACAAAATGGACCATCGTTGCCTGAGTGGCGATCGGAATGTCTCCTAAGGCACCAGAGGGGGGGATGGCAACAAACAACAAACCAAACTAAGGTAAGATAGCTGTGGAAGACAAAAAAACAAAGTCAGTTAACATATGACAAGAGCACAAGTGGACAAATGAGAAATAACAAATGCAAGCAAGGGAAGCCTATTACTGTTAGGTCTGGCGGTTTGCATGTTGGTGGACGTCATTGCTGGTCTCCGGGGGGCAGGGGGGTTAATCCTTCTCATACCTTTGCACCCAAACGAGTCCCTTACAATCCTGGGCATGCTCCAGCTCTCCGTTAGGTCACCTATCGCCCCTCACTGGCCATAGGGGGGGGGGGGGGTGTCACCTCAGGGGCGGAGCTAGTGCAGGTGCTTGCTCTGGCCATGATTATTTGGTGCAGGGGTCTCGGGATGATGGGTCCTTTAGTGTCAGCTGTTGCGAGGGGATATGGGATGCCATATCTCCTGGTTCAGCAAGGTGGTGGAAGATTCCTTCCTTTCAAACTTCCTCACCCCCTCCTTTGCCACTCTGGGCTGAAGGTGGAGACCACATCTTCTGGTCAGTGCTGATTCTTTTCAGTTGTGCCTGGGTAGTATGGTTAGTAGTTTGGGGGGTGAAAGGAGTCCCACTAACCTCCCCAACAACCTAGACTCGGTGTTGTGAGAGATATAGGTTACCGGTTAATTAACAGTATGTAATGTCCTCAGTTGGGGTGTAGTTTTGCCGTCCACCACAAGAGGGACAGTATTCCCATAGTTCGGTTGGGGGGAAAGTGGATGAGCCCAGCCCAGACAGTAGAAAAGGGAGGAGAACAAGTTAGCAAAGGGAGTAGTGAAGAAGAAAAAGTATAGAGAGGCTGTGCAGAAAGCGTGGGAGAGACATTGGATCCTGATATGTAGAAGGTCGCTCCTGTGGCTTGTGGTTTGGCGTGGAAAGACATGGATGCAGAAGGCGTGGGGCCAAGTCCTAGGGACCACCAAGATGTAGTTTGCTGAGGAACTCCTGAAAGTGGGGATCAGCATAGCCAGAATATCCAAATCTGCAGGGAGAAGGGCTGGTAATCCAGGAAGTCGGTGGAACTCTCTCACAGCCGGGGTAATAAGAACAGTGTGGAAATGTAGTGTATTTCTTGCCCGGTGAAGAAATTGTGCCCTTCCTCTGGAAAAGAAGGTGTTTATGAAGCCATTAGAGCACAGATGTTGGATGAAAAACTGGAGTCTGTCTTTAATTTGGTGGGACGGTTGGCTGCCATGAAGGAAACACAGCCTGTGACAGCAAGTCCCACACCAGAACCAACACTCACACAACCCCTGTTTCATGAAGAGAGCCGGTCAGGGACACAACTACAGTTCCTAGCCTCGGCAGAGCCCCCGGCCAGTCCTTCAAATTTGTGATGTGTTTCTGCTGGTTGGTTCTCTGCTCTGGTGTTTTGGTTTCGTCCCTTGCCTTACTTAATACCCGTTAGTGGTTACTACTTTCCTGCTAGTATTGGTGCTTTTGATATGACTCTGGCCTGTGTGCTCAGCCACCAACCACCCCGCTATTGTCACTTGGGAAGGGTTTTGTCAAAGTACCCCCTTCCAGGACCGGAAGGCGGCTGAAAAGTACTCTTTAGGCTGTACAGTTGCGTGACAGCTAGCGCACAGTGTGTCCGGCATACTGCGTTTGCTGGCCTGCAGTCCGATCATCCTATCACTACCCGTGCAATACAATTACCAACCTAATAGAAAACAGAATTAAGGTGAAGGGAAGACAAATAAGACAACACAGGTAAACACCAATAGGTCTCTGTCAATCTGCAGGCAAAATTACAAGCAACAAAACAGGATCTTCTTAGGATCTGTCCACACAGAAATATAGCCAATGCTAGAAACAGGAAAGTATTTAAAGCCTACCCAAAAATGTGATTGGAAAGACCAAAACAGCAAGTAATAACACCTGTGACTAGGGATGGGCGAACCCGAACTGTAAAGTTCGGGGTCCGTACCAAACACATGGAGTTCGTGCACACAATCCCATACACAAGCTTTCCTGGGAAACTCGTATTACAGTTCGGGTCCAGGGGCTGTAAAAAGAAGCACATTATTAAAAACCATTATGATCATACTTACAGGTTCCGCAACACGTCCTGCAGGCTCTGTCTCCCGCCGCTTCTGTGGCGCCCCTGACCTGGTCAGGCACCACAGAGTATTGCACCCATGCGGGGACAATGCCTCCAGGTAATCTCCAAAGGCCAGGATGAGGTGCACACACAAACACATAGTGACCAGGTCTCCCACATCACTAGAGGGGACCCTTGGGTAGCCAGTAGGGGTTAACTTTCAATTCCCAGCAAGGGGTGTGCTCAGAGGCTGGTTGCTAGGAAGCAGGGCAGAGAGGAAGTGAGGGAAGTCTGGAGCTGGAGGTGGAAGTGTGTGGAAGGGAGCAGAGGGTCTCTCGTGTCAGACGGGTCCTGAGGAGTGCAGTAGCTGAAAGCGGGGGAGAAAGGGTACCGTGGGTCGGCCTGAAAGACATCCAGAGAGAGGGGTGGCTGAGTACGGAGATCCTGGTATCCGAGCACGCAAGGGGAAACAGATCCCCAGTACAGGCAGCAAATCATCCAGAGCTGCTTAACCTACAGGTGGGGGGTACTTTATGCCCTCACCACTACTACACAGAGCTCGAGCCAAGCAGCAATCATCAGGCCCATAAGGGGACAGGGCCAGAAGCCATCCCACCAACGCCACGCTGCCGGCAGACGGGCCAGAGAGAGGGGAGCAGGGTAGTAACAGCTTCCCTGGAGGAGTCCTACCACGCTTCAAGCAAGGGATCCTCCCAAACAAAAAGAGTGCAAGGAGGGCGAGCGGACAGCTACCCTCAGAACGGCCTCCTGGAATTCCTGGTTCCACCTGGTTATCACAGTGTCGCCCGGGCATCTCACCGTGACCTCTAAACAGTGAGTAAACACGTTAAAAGACTTCTTGGACTGTGTTTGAGTCATTCTGCGACCTGTGGTCCCACCCACATACACAGGGACCTGGGGCTTGCCTTACTCTCAGGAGGCTACTACAACCTACTGCACCCACCATCAGCCCCAGGCATCCCTTAACCTGCAGTGGCGGTCCTCACTGACCGCAATTCTGAGAGTGGCGTCACGACGTATCCCAAAACGAAGGTTCCCTACCTGTGACCAGACCGTCCCATCCCGTGGAGTCCCTAAGGGTAATACACTGCTGCACCGCACCTGTAGGGCTCCACACTTCCGCGTCCGTCCGATCATTACTGTGCCGCCTGGTAACCAGCACGAAGTTACAGGACCTTCCGTGACGTCATATCCATGTGACCAGTCACGTGTGAATGTTGTATTACTTCATTGGCTACAGACTATGGAAAATCCAGGGAAGCCCTTTTTTTTTTTTTTTTTTTTTTTTTTTTTTTTAAGTTTTTTACCAAAAAACTAAAAATAAAATGACGTGGGTTTCACCATATTTTTGTATGCTAGCCAGGTACAGCAGGCAGGTATGGGCTGCCCCCAATCCCCAGCTGCCTATTTGTACCCGGCTGGGAACCAAAAATATAGGGAAGCCCTTTTTTTAATTATTTCATGAATTTCAAAAAACGACATGGGCTTCGCTCAATTTTTGTGTCCAACCAGGTACAACCAGGCAGCTGGGGATTGCAATCCGTAGCACAGGTTGACCCAAGCTTTCTGGGCCCCCCCACAGCAAATTGCAGTCCACAGCCATCCCAGAAAATGGTGCTTTCATAGAAGTGCCATCTTCTGGCGCTGTATCAAACTCTTTCAGCGGCCCTGGTGCTGGGTGGCACCCTGGGTAATAAGGGGTTAATGCCAGCTTTGTTTTACCAGCTGGTATAAAGCCCGAGATTCTTAATGTCAAGCCAAGTTTGATCCGGCCATTAAGAATCTCCAATAAAGGATTAAAAAAAAGAAACTACACAGAGAAAAAATACTTTCATAGAAATAAATACACAGACACACTTAGGGACTCCATCTTTATTATTCCCTCTCACCCCTCCCCGATCCTGGTCTTCTGTCTTCTTCAACCGATGCAGCTCTGCTATATCACAAAGCACGGGGGAGAAAAAGAACGCTTCTGCTCTCCGTGCAGTCTAACTACTCCATGAGTGAGCAAAGGCTGCGGGTTGTTAAGCGGTGACGTCCCCGCTGCCAACGTTGACATAGTAACCTAATGAGTGGGTTACTATAGCAACAGTGATCTCCGATCACCGGATTACCGGCGCCACTATTCACCGACGTGTGGCAGCCAATCCCTGCATGTGGACTGACTCTGTAAAGAGCACCAACATGTAGGGACGAGGAGCCAAGCATGTGCCCAAGCATCTCGCTGGTACACGGCGCTCGCCGAGTATACAGAGTATACGATGCTTGGGCGGGCACAGAGTACCAGCGAGCACCGAGACACTGACACTGCAGGATCTTGCAGACGTCATAGTCATGTGAGCAGTCTGTAGCCAATAAGATAATATAAGCATTCACACATGATTGGTCACATGGCTATGATGTCACGGAAGGTCCTATCGTCAGCGGTGGTTACCGGGAGGGTACAGCGATGATCGGACTCGGTAGCAGAAGTGGCGGGAGACAGAGTCTGCATTACGCGTCGTGGGACCTGTAAGTATAATGACAATGTTTATTATTAACAATATTCTTTATTTTACAGCTCCCCCCTCGCCCCATCCCATAACTGTAAAGTCCAAGTTCGGCGTTTGGGCGCAAGTTTGCGTTATCTCAGAACCCGCCCTAGAACTTTACAATACGTTCGGGCGAGTCTCCCGAACACCGAACATCGGGGGTTCGTCCATCACTACCTTTGACTGCAAAGCAAAAGAATAGAGGCAAATGAGAAATAATAAACCTTCAGCATGTGCACAGGTAACTAACCATGCTATGGCTCAACAGAGAAGGAAACAGACTCTGGAGAGAAGGTCATCAGGTAAAATCGAAAGGTATGACAACATTATTTGGGTTAGATGGCAATTTTTTTAACAGCAAGGAAAGTGAGATTTAATGTTTGGGACTAGCCCAGAGTGGGAGGGATTAAAATGAAGGGACAATGACCGTTCCCTGTCAGGAAATTAGATAGGGCCCAGTGTGCAGTGAGAGCAGACCTTAGGTCTGGCTAGTAAGCAAAGCTGCATGACATGGGTGTCCCTGACGTGAGAGTAGACCAAGACAAAGATTAGTGTGATCTAGAGAACTGACAGTGATAATTGACCAAAGTACTGAGTGATCGACTAGAGATGGATCCTGGGACAGGACGCCTACCAGTAAGGCCCTAAGTTTATAACTCATTAAGGTCACAGGCCAGGACGGAACAAAAATGTGAGACTAAAAGAGTGGCCCTGGGTGGGGGGGAAGTTCTCCAGGCATCTATAAATTAGAAGCTAAGTTTGGCCATAATGGCAAATCAGTTTCCAAAAGGAGGATTGGGTGGAGGATATGACTTTACCGGACTGGACTGTGGTGCTAAGCTGGGTTGTGGTGAGGCATGTGAGACTATTGGGTACAGGAACAAGTGACTGTGGAGAAATACAGAGACTGTATGTAGAGATATAGCTGTCATTAACTGACTGTTTAGTAAAGCATTGTTTATTAAAAACTGGTGGTCTCCCTCATTGAACTGGTTAACATCTGGTACTGGCCAGCCGAAGTCATCGTCATCATGCGGCCTATAAAGGCGTATCGCCTCCATGGTAAAGTTCACACCCAGCCAAGACCCCCAAGTACCTTACCCACAGCTACTGCCCCATGCCATGTTACACTTGGCGTAGTAAGCAGGATAGAGTCTTGCAGCCGGAAGATCAAAGTGCTGTGGGGAGGGCTTGAGTTGAATGGAGGATGGCAACCGTTACAAGGTCCAAGATTGCACTGAGTACAAATTTCAAAATAGTGGTTAGTAGCACGGCACTGGAAGAAGGTTACAAATTCAAAGATTTACTGCTCTACATTGAAAGAGAAGATGTTTCATAGTTTCATAGTTTTTAAGGTTGAAGGGAGACTCTAAGTCCATCTAGTTCAACCCGTAGCCTAACATGTTGATCCAGAGGAAGGCAAAAAAAAACCAATGTGTCAAACAGCTCCAATGGGGAAAAAAATTCCTTCCTGACTCCACATACGGAAATCAGACTAGTTCCCTGGATCAACATCCTGTCATAAAATCTAATATACATAACTGGTAATATTATATTTTTCAAGAAAGGCATCCAGGCTCTGCTTAAATGTTAGTAGTGAATCACTCATTACAACATCATGCGGCAGAGAGTTCCATAGTCTCACTGCTCGTACAGTAAAGAATCCTCGTCTGTGATTATGATTAAACCTTCTTTCCTCAAGACGTAGCGGATGCCCCCATGTTCCAGTCGCAGGCCTAGGTGTAGAGAGATCTTTGGAAAGGTCTCTGTACTATCCCCTCATATATTTATACATTGTGATTAGATCCCCCCTAAGCCTTTGTTTTTCCAAACTAAATAACCCCAAGTTTAATAACCTGTCTTGGTGTTGCAGCCCACCCATTCCTCTAATAATCTAGGTCGCTCTTCTATCTACCTGTAAGATTATGCTAGTTATAACCTTCTATACTTTTGCTATCAAGAAAAGCATCCATTCCTCTCTTAAACTCATTCAGTGAGTTGGCCATCACCATGGCCATCATGTTCCCATCACTCCGTGCGCTTGGTAGACGTGCACTTTTCCAACATGATAATGATGCAAACCATATCTAGGGAAATTATAATATTTCTGAAGAAAAGGGTGACAGACTGATTCAGTGGCCAAGTGTCTCCTAATCTGAACCTAACCAAACATCCATGGGGAATTCTGAAGAGACAAGTTGTCATCACTCTCCATTCAGGCTCTAAAAGAGGACGCTCTTGAAGGATGGACAAAAGAAGGATGGACAAAAAGTCACCAACTTCTTCATACTATACCAAGAAAATTTGGAGGTCATGCAAAATATTAGATGTAGTAGTTTTTGATGTGGGGTGTACTCATTTTCTGCATCAACTAATTTGAGTAAAACTGAAGATTTTGTAATGAAAGTTATATTATTAACCCATAACATGAAAGTAAGGTTAATAATAACATGTTCTATGAAACTCAGTCTTGCCAAAATTTCGGAATTTGTTCTTGTGTTCAGTAAGATATTGATTAAAATCTTTCTTTTCCAAGGGGGTGTACTCATTTATGCTAAGCACTGTATGTATTTATAGGCAAACATTCCTAGTCTGAGCAATTCTGCGCTCTGTCACGGTGCCCAGAAAACAAGACAGAAATGTGACTGCAATAACTTAATCCAAAACAGATCAACATTCAGTAAAATCTGCCATTTCCAGAAGGAACTTCCAGATTTACAGATGTAGCAGAGCGGACTCTGTCACTTGCCACAGTTTGGTGCTGTATATTTTAAGGAATTGCAGGTAATCTCTGCTTAAATGCGATACATAAATGTCGAAGTCCCATATCTGTTTATTATAAAATTGTGAATTTTAGTCTATCTGCATGAAACTGAATGCAGAGTACAATAAGTATTTTCATGTATCATCCACACAATATTACTTTGTATGACTGATCACTAAATGTTTGGTCAATATAACCAGCTCAGCTCTGCTACATTTGTGGAGTATACTGTATAAGAAATAGCTTGCAGTAGGATTTGCACCTAGGACAGATGTAATATTTAACCCTACTAGTCCAACAGGACTCCTAAATTGTGACCAGTGATGAGTGGGCACTTCCATGCTCGGGGGCTCGGTGCTCGTAACTAGTGATGAGCAGGCACTACCATGCTCAGGTGTTCTGTACTCATAACTAGTGATGAGTGAGCACTACCATGCTCAGGTGCTCAGTACTCGTAACTAGTGATGAGTGAGCACTACCATGCTCAGGTGTTCTGTACTCATAACTAGTGATGAGTGAGCACTACCATGCTCAGGTGCTCAGTACTCGTAACTAGTGATGAGCGGGCACTACCATGCTCGGGTGCTCAGTACTGGTAACTAGTGATGAGCAGGCACTACCATGCTCAGGTGCTCAGTACTCGTAACTAGTGATGAGTGGACACTACCATGCTTGGGTGCTCTGTACCGTAACTAGTGGTGAGCGGGCACTACCATGCTCGGGTGCTCGGTACTGGTAACTAGTGATGAGTGGGCACTACTATGCTCGGGTGCTCGGTACTCATAACTAGTGATGCACTGTAATACATTGGAACTGGGAACTTTACTTTCTAATAACTTGAACAAGCAACAGTGTCTTGTTGTCTTTTTATTTTTTCCAGGTTTCCATTTAGGATTCCCTGGGTACATCGGACTTGCCTGTTTTTTTTTCTTCTTTAAATTGGTGAACCAGGGTTAAGAATCGGGGACAGTTATTTTAAAATGAAGTATTTGTGCGTGTGTGTTTTTCTTTTCTTTTTCCTTACTGGGTTAGTAATGGGGTTGACTCATAGACACCACTCCATTACTAACACCAGGGCTTTGTGTCAGCTGTATTTTTGGACACATGAATCCCAAATACCATTACTCCGATTACCAACGCACCAGAGCAATTGCAAAGAGCTTGGCAAAGCGTCATAACTGGAGCATCTAATATTACATGCCATTTCTGGGGCGGCTGCAGGCTGATATTTTTAGGCTGGGAAGGGCCAAATAACCATGGACCTTCCCAGCCTAATAATATAAGCTCTCAGCTGTCTGCTTTACCTTTGCTGGTTTCATAAAATAGGAGTTACCTAGTTTTTTTTCCATCTATATATTTATTTGTTAAGTTAAACAAGCCTAAACAGCTGTAAGAGGGCGGCGGACTAGGCCCATGTGGTCCTACCCTGAAGAAACGTATCGCGATGTAACATAGCAATGTGAACTGTGTTTATGTATGTAATGTGTTCCTGCTTAGAGTAGAAGTGTCACCATCTAGGGACTGGTTTTAGGTAATGCTCCCTGGTGTACAGAATAGATTCTACCTAACAGTAGGACTATAGGCAGAAAAAGAGCCAGCTGCAAAATATCAGCTGACTCCATCTTGGTTTAGTCAGTAGGAGTAATAGGGAGTAGTAGTAGAAAGCTATAGTAGTGGGTAGTATAGCGAGTAGGAGCACTGTGCAAATCGGATAGATACCTTAGGCCGTAGTAAGTGGGTGTTTGTGGCACCTGTCAACTGACCTTCGAGTCAACAGCAGGAACAAGCACCCGAGAAGTACTCCAGTCTGGGACGGATAGAGGGTACCCTCCGTCCCGTAGCTGTGATGGAAAGAGATATGGGTGCTTAGATCTTTCAGGGGGTGGGGCCATTAGTGACCGTATCACATATGGCATTGCGGGGTACCTTGACCGTCCTGTCGAGGGCTTCGTACAGGAGAAGAAGATGGGGGACCGGGATATGTGAACTTCAGATCTGTGCGGCAGGGACCCGCCCTGGAAAAGGGAGACTGGGTCCGGTTTCTGAAAGAGAATGTATTGCTATCTATTTCCACCCCTGTCTGTCTGCCTGCACCGGAAATAACGTCTATGTTGGCGACAGGGGGAGGAAGGCCTGGCAGGCAGACAGAGGCAGGAATAGATAGCAAGACCCGACCCACATATCCCTTTCCTGTCCCTTTCCTGTTGCACCTGTCACTCATTGCTGCAACTTTACTTGCACATATTTCTGAAATAAAATATCCAATCTCTCAACAAAGGGTATGCTTAGATTCAGAATCCTAGTGCCAGTATAGCACTGGCTTTACTTTATATATGAAAATCCTGATGGTTGGTGTCCTTTAACAAATACAGATGTAGTAACTCTTAACTTATTAGACTGCACAATACATAGTAACATTATTTTATCATAGCCATGTATCATATTATCTGACCAGTTATAGATTGCTCCATGTGTGCAGGATGAGAACCAAACACAGAACATGAACCACTACTATCAGTACTTGAATAGATCAGCAGAAGCACCAACACTACAGAAATATATCACCGTAACCCCGCACTGTACAGGAATATATAACTAGGAGCATCACACAACCATTATTAGTACAGGAATATATATAATGAGAAGCACTGTCAGGCCATGAATATAGCACCATAATCAACAACAGTACAGGAATACATCACCAGAACCACAATCAGTACATGAATGCATCACCAAGCTTAGTACAGTGATCAATTGCAGTGTTCAACCAGCCCCATATACAATTGAATTGTGAGAAATGAAAACTCCCAGAATGTCCTTAAAATGAAACTGTCAGGTGCAATATGCACCGAGAACCACGAGCAGTTCTGGGTGCATATTGATAATCCTTGCCTAACCGTCCCTGTATACACTAGCATAGATAAAAGGGATCTTTAGAAAAAATATTTCTAAAGATCTTTTATCATATGCTAATGAGCCCAGGGACTAGACCCAAGGGCGTTGCTTATCCTTGCTAGTGTCGCGCCGAGGGATATGGGGTACTCAGTGCCAGGCAGTGTATGTCTTGGGAATGTCACTGGGGTGGGCATTACCGGTTTCGTGCCCTGGACCCTGTAATGAGGGTATATTTACAGGGGATTAGGTTAGTGTTCATACGTGACACCACTTGCGGTGTTGCGGCTATAGGTATGCAGAATGTCACTACTGGGGCTGGTGTTAATGGCAGCCTGAATGGTAGGCCCTCCGCAAGCAGGACCAGGCCCCAGAGGATGGGTGATGTAACGGACGTCGGAAGAAGGTAGTCCACACAGAGGTATAGTGCAACTGGTTTTTACTCACTGCTGGTTGGTGATAGCTGGTTACCTGAGGCTGGCTGGTTTCACCTCAAGGTCCCCTTCATCCCAGTGCCAGTCTAGTTCTCTGGTACCTTCTTCCCCTGCAGCTGTTTCTGGTAAATGGGTCCCCGTGGCGTAGAGCAACTGGGGTCCCCGTCTGGTGGTTTGTCCACTTCTGTCCACCTGACGGCAGCGTGAATCCTGTGGGGTTGGATTCTCTGGTCCTGTCCCTGGTTCTCCCTTTGCTACTGAGTCTTCGGATTTTTAGGGTCAGCGAGGTCCTTAATGGTCCCCTCGCTATGCAGGTGTTAACAGGTCAGCTAGGAGATCTATCCTGTCCTAGGGTCATGTACCCCGTCGGTGTGTAGTTCCAGGAGTACTCCACTGTACTCCACTGACAACTACTCTCATGGGTACCAGGTCACCGTTAACCCGAGTCAGAACGTCTCCTCACGTCCACCTTCTTACTCCTCTCACACTCCACTTCTCTCCACAGTTTGACCCCTCCCACTTGGTCAACTAGTGGAATGGATTGGCTGCACCTCTAGGCGGCCATCCATTGGTCCGACCCTAGCTATGTACAATTGTATGGGGGATTATGGGGAAAAACTGGAATTACCTGGGTTTTTGTCTCCTGGGCACTGGTCTCCTGGGGCCCTACAGGGTAGGCCCTGCATCCTTGTGGGGATGCAGAACCTTGTAGCACCCTGATGGGTTCAGGGGCGCTACACTAGTCAGCCCCATTAGCATGTTACCTGCTAGCCTTATCTTAAGTGTCCCCATCATGCTGCCCCCTTTCCATAATGGGCCCTCTCTTCACATTTTCCCTCTACACTGTGTCACCCCTATACTGCCAGTCTCTTTACTGTGCCTTCTCACAGTCCTACCCATGTGCATACTGTCCACTGCTTGCTGTGCCCTCAGACTGTCCTACAATACTGACCCCTGTCTATACTGCTCCCCCACACTACCCAGTTTCTGTATCGTGCCCCCTCACACTTTTCCCACCATAATAACCCCTCACAACATTCCCCTCCAATAAAGTTCTTCTATTTCTTTGGCTTGGCTTGTTCGCAGGAGTGACAACAGCAGCGTGATCAGGTGACTTTATCATGCTGCTGATGTCACCTTCCACCCAGGAAGGTAACAGTGGTCAGAGATTTAAGTGTACTCTTGCTGGCATTTGTCATGTTCACTGAGCCATCTGTTAGTGGCTGAATCCTACTACTAGGGGGCAGTAAAATGCCACTGTCTAGGAGACACCTTGGCAGAGCCCCTTGCAGACTGTGACTGGGGCAAAAGCCCGGCATTCTTCCCCCTAGTTACACCCATGTTTTAACACACTAATAGCTGGAGACCACGTGGGCACTACGGAACGGCACACTAGTCCTAATATAATGTATAGTAGTCAGACTCCTCTAGTCTTCATTCCAGTTACACTAACAGCTTTTTATTATATTCATTTGGTGCTGAAACCAGTGGTGCAGACACTTTTCCATTGTGTCCTAGGAGCTATTTTTCAACACAACATCCCCAGACCACAAACTACTTGACCTACTGTGAGCAGCCTGCATGGGCTAAACGTGCAACCATGGCCTGCAGCATCTCCAGACTTGTTTTATCTGGGACATTATTGGTTGGCAATTGCAAAAGTAGCTGCAAGCAGTGGATTTTGATGATTTTTATGCCCATGTGTACTCAGTGTAGAAAACCTTGCTAAGACAAGCATTAATAACATCATTGGTAGCAGCCAAGATGTGTAAGTGCGGAGATTTCGGCGCATAACGCTCATACTAAATGCTGACTAAAACTAGACACAGTATATTAAAAATTGTTTCTATGTTGGTCCGGTCCGATGGGTGTTCTCCGGTCCAGCACCTCCTCTCTCCGGTCCGGCGCCCCCTCTCTGCTGCGATATCCATCCTCCTTCTACCCAGTCCAGTATGGATGACGCGTTCTACGTAATCCACACAAGCCGACATTGTGGTGCTGCGCAGGCGCACTTCTCTCTGTCCTGCTGAGGGCAGATCAGAGTAATGTAATGCGCAGACATGAGGAAAGGTTAAAGATTACCGCACATGCGCACTACAATAATACTTTCATCTGCCCTGAGCAGGGCAGATTACAGTGCGCCTGCGCAGGACCTCAATGCCGGCTAGTGTGCATGATGTAGGACGTGGGTGTGTAGCACAGAACTTCTGTGTGGGCGTGGCCATGTTTTCATTGGCCAGCATCAGAAGAGAAGTTTCAAAATTCTGTGGTACACGTCCAGTCAGATGAGGGGAAAATTTGCACCATTATTACCAGGGGCATAACTCCGGACCAGAGGGGCACAGAAGAAAAAGAAAAACTGATCCAGAATCAGTGGAGCAGAGGCAATTGGAGGAGCTAATCAAATTAAATGTTAAGAATGCAGTGAAATGTCCACTTTACATTCTCAGGGAAGATAAGCAGCTGCCAGAGTTGTCTGTAGTGGCTTACTCCCCTCTCCCCATTGAAAACAAATACACGTTCACCAACTGAGCATGCATGATACATGATAGTTGAATGAGTGTGCATGTGTGTGAAGAACAACTGTTATCCAAATAAGGTTTTGCCTGACAGCTATTGAAGGTGTATGGGCTTGTCTTAAGGCCCTGTCACATACAGAGATAAATCTTTGGCAGATCTGTGGTTGCAGTGAAATCATGGACATATTGTTCCATTTGTACACAGCCACAAACCTGGCACTGATTGTCCACAATTTCACTGCAACCACAGATCTGCTGCAGATTTATCTCTGTGTGTGACAGGGCCTTTAGACTAAACAATTGATGACCCACCTGTAGGATAAGCCATCAACATGAAATCGGAGGGGGTCCAACACTCGGCACTCCCACTAACCAGCTGAATGGGATCTGAACTGCAATACTGGATGGCGGCCACTAAACAAAGGATGGCGCTGTGGCATTCGGTGTTCAAAGCTTATCAGTAGGTGTGCCGGGTTCCTCGATTGTTTAGTCACAGACATCCCCTTTAAAGGGGTATTCCCATCTCCAAGATACTATCCCAATATGTAATAATAATAATAATAATAATAATATTAGCAAATACATACAATTAAATATGTAGTATAGTTCTCCTGATATAGCCATGTCTCTTAACTCATGTGCAGGGCATTGCAGCTTAGGTATCCATGGTTACGTCCACTCATAGTGACAGTTAGTTAGTTGCTCGTGGTTGTAACCATAGATACTTAAGCTAAAATGTCTCTTACTTTATGTGCAGGGCATTTTAGCTTAGGTATCCATGATTACAACCACTAGCAACTAAATGTCACTATATGAGTGGACGTAACCATGTATACCCAAGCGGCAATGCCCTGCACATGAGGTAAGAGAAATTTTAGCTTAGGTGTCTATGGTTACAACCACGGGCAACTAACTGTCATTATATGAGTGGACGTAACCATGGATACCTAAGCTGCAATGCCCTGCACATGAGGTAAGAGACATTTTAGCTTAGGTGTCTATGGTTACAACCACGAGTAACTAACTGTCACTATATGAGTGGACATAACCATGGATACCTAAGTTGTAATGCCCTGCACATGAGGTAAGAAACATTTTAGCTTAGGTATCTATGGTTACAACCACGGGCAACTAACTGTCATTATATGAGTGGACGTAACCATGGATACCTAAGCTGCAATGCCCTGCACATGAGGTAAGAGACATTTTAGCTTAGGTGTCTATGGTTACAACCACGAGTAACTGTCACTATATGAGTGGACATAACCATGGATACTTAAGCTGCAATGCCCCGCGCATGAGGTAAGAGACATAGCTATATCAGGAGAACTATACTACATTTCTAATTGGAGGTATTTGCTCATATTATGACACCTACATAATATTGGGATAGGATTTTGGAGATGGGACTACCCTTTTAAGTGTAGAGGACATTGAGGGAGTTAATCAGACTCACCTGTACTGGAAAGTCATGTTGGTAATTTTGATTTTGATCTCTTCGCCGTGGCGGTTTTCTCCGGTCATCTCAAAGAGCTTGTTCGCCATGCGTTCGTAAACTTTGGCGTTCCTCTTCGTTTGCTTGAGCTCCTCGAAAAATTCCTCCCAGACCAACATGAGACCCCTCATTTCGGCATCGGTCCAGTTCCTGGCCCTCCTGTGCTTCTCGCTCTGAGAGGAAAGCAGGTAACTGGGGACTTCGGCAGCAGCCATTTGCTCAATGAAGCAGATGAAAGGGCTTTTAAAAGAGAGACAAACCCTTTTCCTCTATTACCACCCCCACCCTTCCACCCCCCAACTTAGGGATGATTTTTAAGTTGCGCTCCCCTTTGCAGAGCCGGCCCGGTGCATGGTGTACGGCTGGAGCATTTGAATGACAAGAGAACATATGAAACCCTTTTGCAACAGATTGAAGTCTGAGAGAATAAAATGGGGCCTACAGCTGACAGGCTGGAATTTAGTTAAAAGCTTTTAAACAGGAAAACGTCAGCTTGATGTCACGTTCCCATAGAAACAGAGCAACTGCATAAGCTACAACAACAAAAACCTTTTAACTGAAAGCCAAATAATCAGGACAAAGTTGACAGGCCTTCAATATTAAAGCTTTTAAACACTTAAAAAAAAAAAGAAAAAATGGTGCAGCGGCGATACAAGATCCGCACGTCTGTGGGGTCACGCTTTCTACGAGAAGCTTTTAAGTTGTTCTTTATGGCTTTTTTTTTTCCCCTTTCAAAGACACAGAAAGAAAAGAGACCAAACACACAAAGCGAGCTCTCCGGTTAGAATGTTAATTAAAGACGACCGCGTTTAGGGGACGTGCTAAATGTATTCTGGCGGCTCAATGGTGGGGAAGGTGATTTATCTATGGGGGGGTCAAGAAAGATGGCGACAACCATAACAAGCCTGAATGGCAATAACTGCAGTCCCTAAAACGGTGGTTACTTCTATATTACGTATGGGAAGACATCTGCATCCACCGATGTGCTGAATGTATTCTGGAGGCACGATGGATCGGTGAGGGGTGGTGAAGATGATTTATCTATGGGGAATCAAGAAAGATGGCGACAACTATAACAAGCCTGAATGGTGACAACTGCAGTCTGTACAATGTGGCTTACTTCGGTATTATGTAAGGGAAGACATCTATGTTCACCGACGTGCTGAATGTATTCTGGAGGCTCAATGGATGGGTGAAGGGTGGGAAAGGTGATTTATCTATGGTGGGGGGTTAATAAAGATGGCGACAACCATAACAAACCTCAATGACGATGACTGCAGTCAGTACAATGGGGGTTACTTCTAAATTACGTAAGGGAAGACAAGTACATCCACCAATGTGCTGAATATATTCTGGAGGCACGATGGATGGGTTAGGAATGTGGAAGGTGATTTTCTATGGGGGGGTCAAAGAAGATGGCGACAACCATAACAAACCTGAATGGCGTTAACTGAAGTCAGTACAAAGGGGGGTTACTTCCGAATTACTTAAGGGAAGACTGACATCCACCGACATGCTGAATATATTCTAAAGGCTCAATGGATGGGTGAAGGGTGGGAAAGGTGATTTATCTATGGGGGGTCAAGAAAGATGGCGACAACCATAGCAAGCCTGAAAGGCGATGACTGCAGTCAGTGCGATGGGGGTTACTTCTATATTACGTAAGGGAAGACAACTACATCCACCAATGTGCTGAATATATTCTGGAGGCATGATGGATGGGTAAGGAATGTGGAAGATGATTTTTCTATGGGGGGGTCAAGGAAGTTGGTGACAACCATAACAAACCTGAATGTCGATGACTGCTGTTAGTACAAAGGGGGGTTACTTCCGAATTACTTAAGGGAAGACTGACATCCACCGACATGCTGAATATATTCTAAAGGCTCAATGGATGGGTGAAGGGTGGAAAGGTGATTTACCTATGGGGGGTCAAGAAAGATGGCGACAGCCATAGCAAGCCTGAAAGGCGATGACTGCAGTCAGTACAATGGGGGTTACTTCTATATTACATAAGGGAAGACAGCAACATCCACCAAATTGGTGGTAATACCTCATAAAATCACAAATTGGGACATTTGGTTCAAAATAGGAAAAAATAGATGATACTTTAGGATCGCCTAGTTTCTCAAGAACAAAAAAGTGCCCCATAAGGGCGGTGTTGATAATGGTGGTGTGCTTCATGAAAACGAACTTATGGGGGCCATTAAAAAGTTTTTATTGACTTTTTTTCTCATAGGTGGCAAAGTAAGGACTTGTTTTGTGACAAACATAAGGCTCAAGCTCTCAACTAAAAAATCTTAGGGGCACAACATTTCAAAAGGGGATATGAAAGTACTGATTTTTTTTTTCCTTTTGAAATTCTAGGCCCTTAAGAAGAGGCGTCATTATTGCGGAAGATCCGGGTTAGTGCACGTCCTTGACTTCTGGCTCGGTGATGTACAGGCAAGAGGTGACTTACAGGCAAAATATCAGAGTCAACTAGTCGCTCATCACAAGGTCAACCAGTTCTGGGGTGACAAACAGCAGTGGAGGTGGCTCCTATGCTTTGTAATAGTGAGATAACAGACGTCTATGCAAGCACTGTGCATTACATATTACACAAGTCTGGAATGGTGGCCTGAAAAATGGTGAAGAACCCTCCTTTTCAGTATTGTCAGTATAAGAAACATCAGCTCAAGTTTGCAAATAAATATGAAAAGTGGACAACAGAAGATTTGAGACTAGTGAGTCGGAGCGTTGAGAAGAAAGTCAATAGACGACTCTGTTGGGTCAAAATAGGTCTGGAAGAAACAAGGAAAAAAAGGAGCTAACTCATCTAGAAATTGAAGGAACTCTCAAGTTCGGTGGAGGAAGCCTAATGATATGGTTCACAGCCAAAGATGTTGGATACTTGATCAGGATCAATGGTGGTCTCAATGCTCAGCTATATGTGAGTATTTTACAAGATAAGCAACTTCGTACACTCGAGTACTATGGGAATGAAAAGGACTACATAGTGTTCTAGCAGCACAACGACCTGAAGCATACGGTGAGATTAGAGAAGATATGGTTCAATGACAATGAAGTAGAGGAGCTGGATTATCCCCACAGTCCCCAGACCTCAACCCAATACAACACATATATGGGTAGAGTAGAAGAAGAAGCAGTATATATACCCAAGTGAGACGACCAGTATACACCAACATTGGGAACGTGTAGAAGAGTCCTGGGGTCAGATTTCAGTAAAGACATGCTTATGTCTGATTGAAAGCATTCAGAAGGATTCAGGTAGTGTTGAAAACAAAGGTGGATTTAGAAAATACTAACAAAATAATAAAAATTAAAATGTAGATTTCTAGGCACAAAACAGTAACAATGCAGAGACATGATAAGAATCTGAGTTACTAATGATATTGTGCTGCCCCAGCAGCGGATCGAACCGCTCGGATCCATGAGCAATGTTCGATCGTGGCCCAGGGGCTTGGGGCCACACTCTAAAGTAAAAGGGGATATTTACAGGGAGATTATAGTTCGTGAAAGCCACCCGTGGTGTGCGGTAATTGGGAGTACCGATGCTGCCATTGTTGGGAGTACCCGGGATGATGGAATGGGGCAGCAAGGTGTTGTTACCCTCCACGGGTAGGGGTATGCCCCGGGGCTCTGGAAGATGATACAGGGTGCCGTGACGGGGGATCACTCATGTACTCACTCAGCCAGTAAGCAGATGCTGACAACCGGGTAAACCAAGTCTCTGGGTGCCGCTGCTTCTTAAGGGGAGCTCGTCCGGGTCCTGTCCCCTGCAGTGCTGCCTGGTAATCCGTGACCTGCCTCCTGGCACAAAGTTTAGATTCACCGTAGTGGCCCAGTAGTCTGGAACTTGCCGGGCCCCGCTCCCCACTGTGGCTAAGTGTGGGAGCCTGTTGTCAGGGCTCACGCTTGGGATTTAAGTGGGCTGCATATATGGAAGGCCCTATCCCCCTCGTTGCGCTAGTGCCCCGATTCTGGATCTAGTGGGTACAGTCCATAAAGGCTCCGCTCTCCGCAGGTTAATTGCCAGGTTGCCTGAAGCTTCTCCCCGACCTAGAGTCCGCGTACCCCGCCGTGCCTTCGGTCCCGGACCGGTGGTAGGACCAGGCTGCCGACCGTTCAAGGTCCAGGCACCTTGCCGCAATCCCCTGCGACCGGGGGTCCGACTCCTCTAGGTCAAACCACCGTCTGCAACC